>NC_060877.1:31400412-31703442 GCF_021901495.1 Neodiprion virginianus | reverse complement strand
CCTTTCCATCTTCTTGGACCACGTCTTGCCTCTATTTACTTATCCATTTTTCCACTTTTCCACATTCCTCATAGTAACATTGTAGTCTCCATCCTGTTCTTCTATTTTCATTCAGCCCCACGTCACTCGCTATCGCCTTTACTCCGCTTATTCTTTTCTCCACTATTCTGGATCCCCACACCTTTCGTCCACTCGTACTCCTTGTCTCAAGAAACTTCTATTCCATCCTTCATCAAAGCCACTTCTGTTCCAACGTTCGTATTATAATCGACTTCAATTCCAAGTTCCAACTTTCACGTATTTCTAATCCACTTCGCCTAATTAAGCAATCACAACTTTTCCGTCATAATAAAGCATTTATACAATGTTTTCATCGTTTATCACGACTTACGTTCTTTGATCGGCGTTTCCGATCCGCTGGATTATTCATAATCGGTGGACACTATAAACTACGAGCAAATTGGAATCGTTAGAATTACAATGTAACGATTTATCACGGAGAAAAGATTTCGATTACTGTTAATAAATGTATACTTTGAGTAAACGTATGATTTGTCTATTAACAAATTCTTATCGATCATAATCTGGCTGAACTAAAATTTGATAATAATAACGAAACATTTATTTCGCCATGTCGAAATATACGTTTGTTAACAGTAAATAAACTTTTTTCTCAGTGTACGAGCTCGGCAAAGCTCGCCAGCTAATGAAACATTGAAGAGCTCGGAGCCAAATTTTCTCGGTGAATTTGCCTAGAATTCTGGCACACAACGGATATTACCGCAGGGATTTATTTGATGGTCGGTTATACATGTTGTACTATCCGAACAGTGCTTGCGAAGCTCCGACGTGTGAGATTTGGTTACGCGGGGAGGACGGGAGGAGCACGTCCTTCCCTTTGTGTTATTTACTTACTTTTTTGGTTTATGGTACATACGCGAGGCTTGATGCTGCCACGAAACTGTGACTTCTTCGTAAAACTCTTCTTTCGGCCTGGTGCAATATATTTTATCCTCGGCTTTACCAGTTGATTCGCACGCCAGGTCGGTCAAATATAAAAAATGGCCCGGCGTGAAAAAAGCGGACGATGGTTATATACCGTATACATATATATTTATATACATGTATACATATACACATCCACACATCTAAGCATAGATATGGTCACACGTGAATTTCTGGATGATGTATGTCGTTGGGATAAAAATAATAACGAGTCGACCACACGAGCTGGTTCGTATTATAAGAAATCGGGTAACGCGCGGTTCATGATCGGCGCACGGTTCCGAAGGTGAACCGCCTGAACGACAAGCAATTATTTTCACCCCCACGACCCAACGGCACGAATCGTTTCCGAACAATTTGGGGTTACGATCGCCTAAGTCGACGCAAGGATAGCCGTACTTCTGAAAATGCTGACCATAATTCGCTTTGGAGGGTGATAAATCCAATATTTTGTCGCGTCGTAGTGTGGAATCGTCGGAAAAAAGTTACTGCAAAATCCAGGCGAACGCCGAGAAGCGGGCAGAAGGCACGTATCGAGCGCAACGCTGCTTGTTACGTTTGGATTAAGCTCGAGGTTAGAAAAAGCTCGGACATTTCAAAGTGGGTGCCTCACTTAAGACGAGAAAAGTTTCGCAGGCTTTTGAAGAAGCAAATCAAGTCGTCAACGTCGTCTACAAATGTTCTTTATTTACGAGTTCAATTTCACTCTCATGCGTTTGAGGGATGAGAGGGGGGGGGGGGGGGGGGGAATTTTAAGGTAAGATCGAGCGAATGGCTGCCGTAAATCTTATCTCCCGCCACCAGACTTATCCCGTCTTCGTACGTTATGACCTGAAAAACTTAATCGATCGAGTATTCAAATTTTAATCTTCTTGCAACACCCTGCGCCTTGCGTACGCCGTCATGGTTTTTAGCAGTAAAAAAACCATAAGCTTCGCGCATGGAATTTTGATAGAGGAAGTGCTGATGCGGACTGCGCGAAAAAAAGCCGGAACGAAAAGAGGGCCTTCTCAAAATTGATATTTATGGTGCTATTCATGATTGATCAGTGTGATCCGTTTTTCGAAACGATTGTCGAAGTGCACGTCGGGAAATCGGCTCGAACTTGTCGTTGTAACGAAACAAAGTGCACATTGTACACACGAAAAGCTGCGTCTGTGTACATCTCGTGATTTTCGAACAGTGTTATCACGACTCATGATACCGCAAAATACGCATGAGAAAAATTCCCGGTATAATCAAATTTACAGTGAACAGAAACAGCAGTAGGCATTCGAATCTAACAATTGTTTTACCGTGAGTTTTAGCTTTACCGGAAGAGAAAATAAAAGCGGAAAGTGTGCAATTTGACACTGGGTAATAGATGCGTTTATGGGGGCAAGGGATGGTAAGCTCAGTGAATTAAACCAGAATTACCATCTGGCGGTTGATCGTTGAGCCTGCAAGTTAACGTCACTCGCAAGCTCAAATTCTGTGGTTGCTTTTCCACGTGCCGTCGGCAACGAATGTTAGAAAAGCTCCGCGCATCGCGGTCGGTAACATCATTGAGCTTTTCAATTTCCATCATCGCGAACTATTTTATCGTCAGCTTTCTGATCGTCGAACGTTCCCATCGGAGGGCTATTATTATCTACATTTTGTAACATCAGACGATGAAAGTTTCGGTCCAGCAAGTTCATAAAACAACAATAAATTGCAAATTTTTCCTTCATTCGCATTTGAAAAAATGGGATTTCACTTATTTCACGATTTTCATTACTATCGCCCGGTTACAAAAACTAACTGGAGAATAATTGAAAGTAACTAACAATTCGATAGATTTTTCCGAAGCCCGATTTATCAACTCATGGTGGAGGGTGTTATTTAATACGTTTTCTTTTCCCCCGTCTTACAAGCGAGAACCTGAACGTTGTATGATATCTTAACGCTGGTCTTATCTTATTGTTGTATAAATGAATTGCTGTTGGCCTGCAGCCACGTTACGCGATATCTGAAAGGTTTAATAATGCTTCGATCAATGGAATTTCTGGCTCGTTTCAACCGGCGCACGAACTCGACGAAGAAGCGAAATATTCCGAAAGTAATACCAGTTTTTCAAGAATTGACGGAACGCTACGAGTGGGACCAGGTTCTCAGATTCGTCGCACTTTTTCACCTACCGTCGCTTCGCTGCTTTTATCTGCAATTCTACCTCCTGGACATTCGAGATAATGAGCGTACGCTCGCTGTTCGTGTATCGTTCGATAAATTGAAAGCAAAATTGCTTCACCAGGAATTAGACGCGGTGCGATGTAACATTTTTACTCACGTTTGTTTTCTCGTCAGATTGCGCTGGTGGTCCGGCGTATATATTCGCAACGATTTTTACTCACTATCAAATAACGTACTTCACGGAAGCTGATAGCAGATTAGCGAGCAAATCGTGACGTCAAGATTTCCCGCTAATTCGACGCTCCTCCGAACTACCTTCGATAATATCTGACGGGAAACTACGAAGACTTCAGTTCAGATCACTGGTTCTATTTTTCTTCTATTAACCCTTCCGTCTCGCTGCTTAACTGTAAGGATAAGAAACTCGCAAACTGAATTCAGGGAAATTTCACCGTTATCACTTTGGGTCGGAAGCTCTTCGCTGATTCCTATTTCCGGCAACACTGGAATTTCTCCGGGCTTAAGCTGCCCGACCGGAAGTTGCACAGATTTTTCTTGCCTTTTCGAATCGTCGGGGTTTTCAAAATATAACCCAATCAGTCGCGGGAACTTTCAATGGAATTTAGTTACCGTTGGGTCGAATTTGACTAATTCTGAATCTCGTTGTATTCGGCGAAAAATGTGCTGGAAACACGGAAACGTTTTTTCTTTTAATGAGACACGATTCTCTCTTCTTTTCCAAACTTTTTCTATCTACCGAAAGATTGGTCCAGGTATGCGAACCTCGATCATTCAGGGTTGATTTAACAGAGAAAATCGGGTCGGCACCTTACCGAGGTCTCGTTATCGACCTCGGCTGGATACGTCCAATTATCGTTGGGTAATTATTACCGCCAATTAGTGATCGGTTTGGACCAAAACTCAGCGTCTGAGCCTAACTCGCTTATCGCCGAGTAACTATTCCGTCGTCACTCAACCTCAAATATATCACCGGGGCGATTCCTATGTTTATAAGCTGATTGTCTCCCAGCATCCGAATTCGAGGAAGTCGCGGTAATGGAGTATAAAAAGGTAGCTGTAATAACCGGCTACCCTGAAGGAGTTTCAGGTTATTACGAATTTCAGTTTCAAAAGTTTCCGTAACCGCGTTGAGGATTAATTATCT
Source organism: Neodiprion virginianus (assembly GCF_021901495.1). Classification (NCBI taxonomy): domain Eukaryota; kingdom Metazoa; phylum Arthropoda; class Insecta; order Hymenoptera; family Diprionidae; genus Neodiprion; species Neodiprion virginianus. Next base: position 31,699,121 of record NC_060877.1, on the reverse strand, counting down.
GCTTTCCCATTAAATGAGTTCGGAATGAAGAGTAATGATTGCGATTGTGAGGCATCCAGCGGATCCGCAATAACGATTCCCCCAATAGTAATTTGTGTCAAGGCTTTGGGTCTGATGCGGGTAAAACATGGTTAGTGCCGGTGTCCGACCCGGGGGATTAAATCAACATTGAACAATCACAATAATTTTACTCCGACGATGCTTATCGGAATTAGAAGAGAATCGTCGCGCGTGCATCGTCGGGTTATTCTAATCACTCGCAGAGCTGCTCTCTAGGTGCGTGAACGTCACGGACGTCTGGCGATAAAGTTAATTATCGATTCTTGAAACCCGTTAACACGCCTCGGTCTATCGGTACACCGGTTTGATATTTACAAAGCTCTTGGAGGTCTGTTGTTTCCTTCACCGAGCAGAGGAACCGCCTAACAATATGCAAACATTGTATGTAATCCACGTCTCTCTCCGTTTCAATGACCCTTGGTCATTCGGTCAACGTTGCATCGTTTCTCCCCTCTTTCGTCGTTCGTTGTTCCAGAGTTATTTCACCTACTTTTTTAAGGTCCTTTCCCTTCTCCTTCTCGACGTTGATTCATCGTTAGTTCGTAATTGCTATACGTATAGTTTGGATATTAATTCAGCTGTTGTCAGGGAGACTCGGCGGAAACTAAAACTATTTTTAAAAAATATTTGAGTCGGATTATTCGTTTTACAATAACAAGTTTTACCTTCGATACATCAAAGTAAAATATGAATGTGATCGGAATATCACGCTAATCCGCAAAGAAAACTCTGAGATATTGTTGGGATCCTGAGGTGAGGGTGAGCTTTAGATCGTTTCAAAGAATTCTTAGACTCGGTATACCAGAAATTCAAATCCGATCAAAGATGTGAAAAATCTTAGTTTCACCAGGGGTCTTCTTTGAACGGAGAATTTCAGCCGCTTGCCGTACGGATCAAAAGCTGTTGAACTTTCCATTATTTGCACACAAAAGAGAGTTATTACGGTTATCTGCGGTCGGGTTTCCTCGTTGAGGATACGTGTTGATGTGCAATTGTTCGATGTTTCATTTTTATTTTAAATAAAATTGAAACCCAAATTCATAATTAAATTCCACGCCACTTAACAAATTTCGGTTATCAAAGCGAACTGAGCGGTGCCCGCTCGATTCCGACTACAGAAGCCGATTCCCAGAGCAATTAATGCAAATTGAAACGCTCAAAAGACCCCAGGCGAGAGGAAGAGGTACTTATTTTCACTCAATCTTGGCGACGATTTTCACCGCATTTCAATTCGTCCGACACAATTTATTCGCTAATTATAATTATACGATTCGGAAATGAAATAATCAACCGAATCGGTATCGCTAATTTAGTGTTATTGGATTCATGCATAAGGCTGTGAATATATGTAAATTAGGGTTATCCTTAATTTCAGTTTGGAGGAATTTTCGCCGTGACGCCTCCAAAGCCTGTATCGAATCGTTGAAAAATAACACGTCCGAATTTTCAACCACCTACATCGATGGAAAACCAAGCACCCGCACCAAGGTCGATTTCATCCATTCCGGGTCGATTCTCAGGTAAGAGAAAAAAAAGAAATGATAAATATGTCAATAATAAAAAAGGACCATTCGCACATGCATATTCGATAAACCAACTACCGATGCTCCAGAGTTGAAAATTTTTAAAAATAAGTCGAGACATTCGAGTGTACGAATATGCGCGACATGATTATTGTGAAAAAATGTGATTTTCGTGAGAAAAGAGCCCCTTTCAGATTCTCGGCGACAGCCGAATAACGTCGTTACGATACATCAGCTCTCTTCGCATTGCTTATACCTCGCGTTGTAAAACGTCTTTCATATCTCTCTCTCCCTTTTCTTTCTGGTCGACAGAATGAACACCGTTGTGTAATTCATAATTTCGCCAAAATTTATCCCCATAATAATCCCAAGGGCGCGATTCAGTTGGGACATACATTAGGCGTCTGCACCCTCGCATTCCCTCGACATTTCCCGTCACCGTCACTGTGTCGAGGACCGAATGTAGCTCCTTTGGGAATTCGCCAATCTCTCTTAACTCTCTACCTCTCTATGCCACACGTCATGTTCATGTTCCCACTTTCGCGTCAGCGTGTGACCTGTGCTTTTAACTTTTAAACTTACAAATCGATCGAGCTACAGATCTCGTACATTTAATTCTCTCGGAAATTCCTCGTGGATCGAGTCCGTGTCACTGCATAGGGTTGATTGTATTCGAAAAAAAAAGAAGTTTGACGTCTTCCCCGTGTTCTTTGAATAAGAAAACTCGGAGTTACAAGAGCCAATTTTTTAAATTTTACTTAGTTGTAAGACATATTCTTTTGCGAGGATTCTTTTGTTGGGGAGATGTTGTTTAAATGAGATTCATGGTGTTTATAATTAAGATGTTCGTTGCTTTTTATATACGACGTTCCTACACTTGGAATAACATGACAGAACTGATATGGCAATACTGTACGTAAGCAGTAGTATAGGAATATTACATGTATACATATATTCAAACAGATGTTAGATTCTTGCTCCGAAAACTCTGCAGAGCTCTTTGCGCGGCAAACTGAGAGCAGGACGTTTATTCCGCGCACGTTTTTGCTATACATTGCGTATTTCATGTCACCGGGCGTGCGAACCTAGTTCAGACATCCAAGTGCTTGCTCTTTTTTGCCGAGGATGATGTGGAAGCGAAAAGTGGTAGAGATCGAGAGCGAAACGAAAGCGCTGAGAAAATGGATAACGGAAAGACTGATATATATACATATATACACACACACACACACACATTATTACATATATATATGAGAGTAAAAAAAGGCGAAGTTTAGTTTTAGCGCTCACTCCTCGGTAAGCCGGAACAATGCGAAGGTGCCTCGTGTTTCCGGTCGACGGTGCGAAGTTGTATACTCGTACGTTTCTCCCCGATGAAAGAATGAAGACGATTTCTCCAGGCGATGTTGAATAAAGCAAGATAAACCAGGCCAGAAAAGCGTTGCAATAACGTCACATTTTCGGCGTCTTCTTGCGGAAGGCACTCTCTTGAACATTTTGACACGAGATAGAATTTATTCACCTCTGTAAGGAGTTTGATTGTATAGCCGAGCTTGATCGAAGTATAAATACTCGAGTCGAGTGTCGTTTCAGGTAGAAACAAGTGTATTTGAGATACTGATACGCCGGCTGCGCTTACCGGTTCAGTCGTACGTCGGAACTCGCACAGAGTGCTGCCGAGTTCTCCGATATTACATACTTAGCGCGTACGCATCACTTTGAAGTTAAAGATAAGCTTAGAGCGCGTGTGATACAGTGAAAGAGATGTGATTGAAGATGTTAATATTGATAATGCATATCCGCATTTCAATTATTAGACGGTCATTGACTGTCTTACGGGCTTCGCATCAGACGCGTAAGATTCCAAAACGTAAACACACTTACAGACATTCTTACAGTTGTGCTCGAAGAGGAAGAACACTTTATATTCACACATACAACAGCACAAGAAAACAAATTTGAACTTACTGGTGATGAGAGGAATTAACGACATCAGAGTCAGGGCGGCTAGGTGGTCTAGTGCAGTAAGGCTCCGTTAAAGCATCGCTAGATACCAGGTTCGATTCCTGGCTCCGTCGTTAATTTTTCGAATTTACCAGTTTTTCAAATTTATATCTTCAACAGTGAAAGAGAGTTACTCGAGGATTGACGAACGAGACAATAAAGGTATTGTTTCTTACAATTATCAATTTCGTTAAAAGTTGAAACACTTGTAAACTGTTCAATACCTTTAAAATTCATGCATAGATCTTTGAAGCTGATTTTTCAAGTAGTTTTTTTTTAATTAGAGTTTACCAGAGACTTGAACGCCGGTCATTCTTTGCACCCAGAAAAAAGTATTACCGAAGCAGGGATATTTTTTATGCAGGATGCTGCGCATATCTATCAATCAGCCACAAATAATATTCTCTTTTCAAGAATATTGAGACTCAATGATAGGAAATATCATGCAAATCGTAGGCGTCAGCGTGCATAGTCAAATTTTATTTTGACCGCAAAATTTGTTCGGAATCATTCATCTAATTATGCGCGATTCAGCCATACCTTTTTCTAGACACGGATTTGAAAGGACATAGCCATGTACTATTACCGCTTAGTTACGATGTGAGAAAATGGAAATGCGGCATATTTGAATGTCCGTAAAAACCAGGCTTTGCTTTGAATCTCTCGACGTGGTGCTTTCGGAAAAGGTTTAATAGAAATGACAAAAAGCAAAGAAAATTAAGTTGTTGAATAAAGTATAAAATAAAGCGAAAGTAATAAAAACAGATTAGAAAACAATCTAATAAGAGCAGATAGACACTTGTTGTCAGACGAGGAACGTAGCCTACAGGAAAAAGAAGAGAGACGGTCGAAATTGCGGGCTGAGGGGGCCGAGTTAATTTAACTGAAAACTGTCATTCATAATGCAATTCGGATGAGTTGTATTCTAAGAGCCTTTTATTAACATTTTTACAATCCATTACTGAGTAATTAGTTCATCGCACTTTGAAACGCGATAAAATGTGAATAAAAGTATCCGTCGTTGAATCGAAAATCTATAAACTTTGCGGCAAATCCTACAAATCAGTTTTTTCGTGACATTGACCAATTTTTTTGTGAAGTAAAAGCAAAACGCAGGCAAGTTCCAATTATTCTCCATCAGCTAAAAGTCCCGCAGAAGAAATTTCTCAGAGTAAGTTTGAGCTCTGCTATATCGTTGCTAAGGTTACCATGTATAATCGTGTATGTATAATATGCCTGGCAAAATTCGATTATAATGTAACTGAAATAGTGAAAGACCTTCTCTCTGACAATGAGCCAGGAGGCCCAGAAATTAGAATCTTACTTTACTCCAGACTTGAAGTTTTAATTTAAAATCTGGATGAATTTATTGAAAAATGGACTTTGGATAGGAACTTTGTATCGATTTGGGACTATAGACCCAATTTGCTTCAAGGGTTTTTGTACAGAATATCAAGAGTTACCAAAAAATTTTATCAGGAAGGCAAATCCGGAAGACTTCCGGCTGGTATAAAGAAGAACAGAGCGGAAAAATATTCGGGAAGGGATTGAAAGTCAGTTCGACTGGTATCGTTGTCGGACCAATTGAAAGCTCCTTCTCCTAAAATGAACGTTTTTCTGTATCGCGAAGATATCCAATCAAGCCTGATCGAAACCTACGTCAGTTCGTTATTGCTACGTTCCCAGTTGTTATAATTGTAGGCGCATTGATTGCAACGGGAAGTAGGCTGACTGTGTACGTATATAAACGTGTGCGAAATATTCTTCCGCTCTTTTTTCCTCTCTGTTTTGAAACGCCGTATCTAGCCCGACGTGGGTTTTTATTAAAAAAATAGTGACAGAATCGAAGATCTAGAAAACGACTGTGACAAAAAACCAATGCTGCGGTATGTTCGATTTGATCGTACGAATTTCCGGTCACAGTTATGCGCCAATATAGAGCCGCGAGGTAAAAGACGAGTTGATTGACCTGCGATAAGGTGTTTCTGGTACGTGGGTTCGATTTGTCTGTTAGGTCAGGAATTTTCAGGGCTCGCGTCCAGAGAGAACTATTTTCTTTCACTCGGGAATGCGTTACGAGGCACGCATACTTACCGCCGGGAACGCTGCGGGACTTGGGATGAAAAATTCATAAGGAAACGGGGAGCCTCGGTGACGCTTCGCCGCAATAATAATGTTCCTGTACCTGCATGGAGCGATCATGCGTTACCAGGAACGAGCCGAAACCGCGGCGAGCAAATGATTCCGATTTATTACACGACGACGACGCCTGCAGATTCGGTGCTGAGCGGTAAATCAAAATCCCATGACCTTTGGCGGGGGGATTCGCAACACAACGAAGCACTGCAAGCTCGTAAGCCGCGAGGCTATCTCGACGCTAAGCCATCCGCGATATCTCTCGCTTCTCAATCTCTTTCGAACGGTGCCGTGCGATTCTAAGAGCAGATAATCCCGGCTTTATACATTCCCGGGGGATATGTATTTATCCCCGGCAAAAGTTATTCTCTCTGCAGGGAGTTTAGACCCGCGGAATCATTTGGAGTTCGTGCTTTCTATGTTTTCAATTTTTCTCAACAAATAGAAAAACGGCGTTACGTATTTCTTTTTTTTATAAAAGTCTATCTTTCCACCGTCGCAGAAGATCGAGTCGAACGCCGCGTGGCGATGAGCCGGTCAAACTGATAAGATTACGATTCTATTATTAGGAAAGCTTTGCGTTCCTTCTTTCATTTGTGGAAATTGAATTTTGCCACGAAATCCCGACTACGGGGATTCTCCTTGGAGTTCGGCGGAAAAAATTCGACTGGACAGCTATAATGGCTAACCGCGAGAAATGCCTTCGAAACGAATGAAATGTACGCTTCACAATGAGGTAACGCTATCATTGGACAGAGCTGAACGTTGCCGCCACAAAATTTATGGCCGCTGAGGTTTTTATTAAAATTTATATCCCAAATTTCTATGGGTACATATAGATTGCATTTAATTTAAAGTAATTCGTAATTGAAGGGTTGATGATACAGTTCGGTAAATTACAAGATTCAAGTTCAATAAATGTGAACAATTTCTGTGTGTTACAATCTTGCTGTACAATTTGCAAGTTTAATAATTCCAAATTCTGAGTTGTCTCAAATCGATAACGATTCAAAAAGCGTGTGGCTTATAGTCCGGCTGTTCGTAATTACTGAATCGTCTCGCGAAGAAAGAGAGACGCCCCTTTGACAAATTCAAAGGGAAAGAAACTTTCTCCCTTTTGTTAGATTTAGTCTGGGCTGAAAATTGTCAACTGTCCGTGATCATCGTGACTTGTATTATACGCGAACTGTCAAGACCTAAACCTTGAACAGCGCGTCGAGTAGGTACTCACAGAATCGAAGCCGAGGATGAACCAAAACCGCCTTTACGGCGGTATAAAAATAATCTTCGAATTCTCTGTAATATTAAACTTCAAACGATATTACGCAGTATCGTATATCCGCGGAGAAATGAGAGATGAGACAGTGATATCCCCGTGACTCTTTATTCACGAGTAGAAATATTTTTCGTCAAAAAATATTCGGTTATTATCGTTGTCACTGTCAACCTGTTGAGCGATGGAAGTATGAATGGGTTAAAACGAACGAATACGAATACCATTAATCGGTGTGCATGAACGAACGGGCAGTGACTTGGCCCCTGATTGACAGACGTCAACGTGCGTCAGCTGACTTCCGATTCCCGCGACGCTTAATTTCGGCGTTTAACGCGGGTATCATCATTCATTTATAGGGGGACCCGGGCACGACGGACTCTCTCCAAAAATTGTACAAATGTTTTTTTTAATAACACTGCATCCCTCAATTCTACCTGTATTGTATAAATCATTGATTATCTATCAATACGTATGACAAAAAAAAAAAAAAACTAAATAAAAATTATTTTTCGGAGCAAATGGCCTTTATCTAAAATATTGTTTTTAAGAAATCATCGACAAAATTTAACTTTTTCTTATGAGAATGTTGCATTCTTTAACTTGACACATATCAAAGAAACGTCTAATAACACCTCAATGTTCAAATGTTTTGAGGGGTCCCTCGTGCCCCGTTCTCCCCTACCTAGGAAATAAAAATTCTGCGGCCGACTTCGCAACAGCTGTCTTCCATTTTCTCCGCAGGCGGGGTTAAATTTTTCTGGTAAAAGACGAGCGATGGCGGATTGGACCCGATGTCATAATCTCGTCTGCAAGCTGGGCTCAACTGAAATATGCTCGAGGTGGATCGGCATCCTTAGACGCAGCCCCCGCGCCGTCTGTCCCTTGAATGAATGGTAGTAACGAGGAGCTTAACTCTTGACGAATGTCTCCGCCGTGCTTTCGGATCCCGGCTCGCAGACACGCAGAAGATCCTTCGCCGTCCTATCAGCTGGATTTTCGGTAATGTTCGCGAGTGAAGCAAGAACCCGAATATCGCGAAATGGATATTACAGTTTAATTGGCGAAGTCATTAGGCGAGAAAACCAAATAGAAGGACGGACGACTCCAGCTTGGGTAGCTGCGTCAAATAATACGGTCTTATTTCAGTGGAAAAGCCGCGCGTAGAGTCAGACTGGCGGCGTTTGTTGGTCGCGTCGCGAGGGAATCGCACCGGGGATATTTTGATTCGGTTGAATCACGGTGCACGGTTGTGAATACAACGAGGGGAAGATCTCCCTTTTCGCGGATCAAAGGGCTCCGACAGCTTCGGCGAAAATCCGAAAAGTATCACGATGCGAGGGGATTCGTCAGTTTCAGGGCGTGAGAAAAGAACGGAGAGGTGAAAAGGATAAGAAGGAGTGAATCTACTTATGTAGATATGAATTTACCATCCAATTTTACAAAAAACTTTTCGCGTACCAGAAATTTTTTTGCAATAGTGGTATATTTAACGTCTTCGATGTATATTGCGATACAAATCGATCACGCGTCTCGACGCACTGCAATTTCTCTTTTGCGAATATATAAATTGGGACAACATTCACGAAAAAAAACCTGTTGCGCGGAAAGATATTACTTCAAATGCGGTATTTGACTAGTTCAAAGAATATTCGCGAATATAATTTGACACGCTAATGATAATTCTCACCGCGATCCTTTTAAAGTCTAAACCAAAATAATGCCTACCATGTAATTACCGTTACGCATGTAAATCGAACAAGTTTTAACTACTTGCGATCATACTCACTTTTATTTCGAATAATCAAAAATAGCATCCAATTCGTCCCTTCGAACACATCTTCACTTCACAGAGCATGGGCTGAAAATATAAAATCACTAGCGTTTTTCAACTCTGGCTTTAAATTACCAGCGTACATGACTAATGGGTTTTTTTTTTTGTTTTTTTTTTTATCAATACTAACGCTTAAGCAATCAACTGAAACACCGTTGAAAAATACCTCTGAATAGAAAAAAAAAAACAATTACATGTAATATCAAAACATTATCACGTATACGTCAAATACGCCACGAACCCTATCTGATAATTGAAACTAGATCAGTAATCAACCGTCGTGGTTTTTTATTTCGCGACGCGAAGCCGACCGAGTCTCATTCACTACAACACCGGTTGGGATCGAGTTCGGCTATTTACTACGTCGTTCACGCTAGAGTATACGTCGAGAGTATCATGCGATAGTACGACCGTCCAGAAGAATTGATCCATTCTTTTTCCATTATACAATCTAAAGTAGAAGACCCACGTACAATCGTGTAATTCAACGAGGATATGTACAAACGGCTTTAATACAGTATTCGCACAAGAGTATACACGTCGAGTATCGCGCGATACAATAGGCTAGAATTGGTCCATTCTTCTTCCATTATACAGCTTAAATCATGAGACACGAACGATATCGTGTGATCCAACAGGTATTATATTGCGGTTCTGCTACGGTATAGCTCGTGGTACAAGTAACATAGGTGGAGAATATCGCTCGACGGTGAGATCATTCGTTTTATTTTATAATTTTACATTATGTACAACCATCCTAATCGAACAAGTATCATATAAGGCCTCCGCGAATCGGCGCCATTATTGTACAACCCTGCGTGGTCGGCGGTTTTGGTTGTCGAAGAATCCTTTCGCTGGACTAGTTTACGTCCAATTAGGTTAAAGAGAGACCACTTTTCTCCGTCAATTGCGAGTGTGCCACGCAGACTGCATACCTGTTTATAGGTGGCGGAAGAGTTGTTAAACAGAAGGCTGCGTATAAACGTAGCGAGAATCGTGTATATATACGTACTTATAGCCCAGATCAGTGGCTCGTAACTTTTAACGACTTGGCCAACGGCAGCGTTACCTTCCCACGTCTTCCTGGTCTTGGCTAAAACTGTAAAATTAGACGTATACATGTTCTATGCAGATCAGCTGCTGCTCGCGGCAGGTTGCCCGGCTTATTACCGGCTCGTTATCATTCTTTAGGTATCTTTTTTCATTTATACTTAACGAGCTCGGAAGATCACAGTCTTTGATGGCTGTTCGTTATGGGGACAATACCTCCTCCCCCATCCGCAATGGATAACTTTATTACGCGAAAGCACGCAGCGTGGGTGGCCTTTCACTGTTATTGGTTCTCTTCTTCTTACATCGTCAAATCCGATCGGTTCTTAACGATTTTCTGGAATTGAGAGAGAGGAGATTCGTTGGGGATAAAAAATAGCAGAACATCGTGTAGATTCGTGACTCGCGTGGTTCATTAAGAAGAAAACCCTCCCTCAGTCCGCTGGATAGATCCAAACAACGAAATTCCCGTTTTTGCGATACTCGATACCTTTGCGCTGACAATGAGTTCTCATGTCTAGGCGTTTAAAGCTTTTCGCGTGTAGGCGGTAAATATTCCGGGAGAAAGGACAAGTTTACTGCGTAACTCAATTATCGACAATCTAGTCGACCAATTATTCTTCTTTGAAAAAAATTAACGACGCAAAAGAGAGACAACGAGAATTAAAACAAGAAGCACGAGGTCCTATGGGAAGGACTGTGATTTGTATTTTTTTTCTTTTCAGCAATATCCGTCTGTAAATACAATTTCCACCTGTTTTTTCATTTTATTCCTTTGAGAATTTGAAATTAAACTTCACACAAAGCGGCTATGAGCTTTGATCTATGGCCGGTGATTTGGATATTAAGTGAAAAACTTTGTACGCATGACGTACTGCCGACGCTTCATCTTTTAATGTCACAAGTTTTTAATGTCGTCCGCTCAGTGAACACGAAGAACGACTGGAATCGTTTCATCAGGAGTAAACATATCGCTGAGATTTGAACTTGACTCTTACGCTGCAAGCCGGGGTCAAAATGACCCGGCGACATGCCGTAAATCCGCTTGAAAAATATTCGAAATAATCTAATTTGTCCCAAGATAAATAATGGAATGATCCGTTTTTCGGTATTTTGTTGTTTCATGAATTTCTTTTTTCATTTTGCTAAAAGTAACCAATTTGCCTTGAAATATTATACAGTAAAGAGTGTCCTAGAATTTTTTCAAGTTATTTTAATCGATATCTCCGTTTCTGAGAAATGATTTTTTACCTGGGGTCTTCTGCGACCCCGGTGTGACACCGGTGTTATACACGCAAGGGTTAATTACCAGCAATTTGCCGACGCGTGCTATTGCCTCGCACGTAGTTATGTTGATACAAGCAATTACAGGCGATCGTATTTATTGCCGCGTGCAGAACTTGGGGTAAATTTGCGATCGTAACCTTGGCCAAATAATAATATTACGTTGATCAACGAAGGCCATCGATCGGCGGAAATTACGCTATATTATCCGTTTTGGGCCTTTCCTTGGTAACGTTGAATTTGCTGCAGCGTGTTCGAGTGGCAACTCGAAATAGGAGCCAACACATCCGCTGTCACATTTCCGGAAATGGATTATTTCAGGCGGCTAGGATTTGGAGTTGGGAAAAATCCTTCCTGAGTATCGATCGAACGGTTCACGTGCGACAGAATTAATTACGCCAGCATGGAATGTCGTGCATGCAGCAGCAGATTATCGAATCGGTTATGGTGGCGATAAGAGAAAGGATTTCTCTTCGAAGGTTTCGGGAGGAACTTGTTGAGCGAGTTCTTGAATGTTCGAAATTTATACCCGACCAGTGAAGTTTGCGCAACTTCGATAGAAACAGGGACCGGAACTTTTCGAACTAACTTACCGCCACAACTGTAAAGTCGAATCGGATGCGTGTATAACACAACTCAAGTTACAACTGACAATTTTTTTTTTTTTAACATACCTACGGTAAATTTTAGGCATACATCAAGCCGCCAAAAATGACTGGACGAAATAGGGGTGTACATCATTTTATCCAGGCACAAAATTGTACATTCCCAGACAGCGGGCCATGGTGATCGTTACTGGTGATTCAATCCTGATTTTCGAAGTGATTAAGAAACGTCCTCAATTGTACCGCATAATTGCCTGCCGCCGACTAAATCGCCGAGTAAATGCGTACGAAAAACGGACTTGCACGAGCTTCACTTCGCCCCAATGACTCGAACAGTTTACCAAAGTTTCCCGAACATTGGGCATCGGACCAACCGTAATAAACGGAAACTTTTTCAAGCCCATTACTATACCCGCGTGCTTATGCGTATTTCGGCATTAGACAGTCAAGGACGAGGCAAGGCGAGGCGAAAGCATCCAGATACACACCCGAGTCTTGTCGCAATTTACAACTTATTTCACACTGATAGTCAGATAGGCTGTCGTAAAGTTTTCTTATGAGACGAGACTCGTTACTTTTGATGCTACAAACAACCAAAGTTCAAATATCTTCGTCCCAAGCGAAGCTGGAATGCAAATCTCCGATTTGCCCATGATGGAATGCTCGGTGAATTTCGATTTTCCATTTACACCGTTTCAACTCCCTTTTGGCACTGCCAGGCGGGCGAGACTGCAGAAAGTTGCCTGGATACAATCCATTTTCCAGTATCGTCGTTCAATCGCTGACGCACCCGACGGACTTTTTGTCCCCGCGGCGTTGAGCTGTACGATTGAAATCATCCGAAACTTATATCTGACTTTGGAAAACCGAGTCCAGAGTTGTTTTATTTATTTATTTCTCTCGATACGTTAACGTGACAATTTTGCCGTCCGCCGCGCCTCCGGGTTCCCAACGTTGACTGATGGACTCGTTTCGCGTTGGTACTTTGTAACCGACCTTTGTAATGCTTCAACCTCGCCGAAATCGGCACTGGAAATACTGGAAATGGTAAACGAGACCGTATTATACAATCCTCGCCATTGGAGCTGGCTTAAACCTCTCAACAAAGTACGTAATATCTTTTAATTTCCGATTTCAACGAGTGGAGAAAATACGAGATGGATTTTTCACCGAACACTTCAACCTTTTCTTCCATTATACAGGGTGGATCCAAATCACATAGCGTATTTCCAATCTCCGAGCCCCATTAGCAGATTAAATATTTGGACAAAAGGTTGTTCCACATCACTGAAGTAGGTTATACATATTACGAATCCACCGTAGGCTTGTGAATACCCATGTGTGTTTTTTCCATACGTTTCACGTGTTCGCGTTCGGTAATATAAATATTTCACCCTCGCGTATCCTTGTAACACTTTACGCACGGTTTTATGAAAAGGACGCCTCACTCCTGCCCTTTCGTAAGTCGTGGGTGACGGTCGAATATCACCATTCGTGTAACAAACATCGATATGTCCGCGATAGGCACCACGCTATGCGTGCCTTGGAATAACTTGACGGATCTTTACGCGGTACGGATATCTGTAAAATGGCTCATGGATGGTTAGTCAGGACTTGATATCTGGCAAACAGCCCTGAATACACCATTAGCATCAGCGTCAGGAGTGGGGACGACCACACATTGGCAAATAAACCTATCCAGTCTCTCAGGGAGACCCAAACCTAATCACTTTTCGAATATTAATCACGTACCGTGAATTCTTCACGTACTTGCGATAATGTTTTCTCAAGTACCGTACACGATAGAGCCGGTAGTGGTTTAATCAGTTCTCAGATCTGCATTCGGATGCAAGGTTGGGGGAAATTTTTTGCGGGTATTCAGTCATATCGAAGAATATGTTTTTGGTGTTTACTCAGCTTGAGATTCACTTCCTGGATGCATGAACGCGGCGAACATCCGGCCAAAGTTTTAGAGAAAGGGTTTGTCTGAGATACGAGTAAGCCGGGAAAGATCGCAGGGTCGTTGAATATGCTATGGCGCGTGATTATGTATCTTGTCTTGTCGCGCGAATTGCTACTGGAAATTGCAGGTCCGAGCTATTAAGGCTAATAAGATTTGTCGAGGAGTTTTTTTCCTCCGCGTTTCTTGCTCATCCCGATTCTCTTTTCCCTTCCTTCTTCGCCTTCTTTTCTCCATACTTCAAGTATAACCTGCAGCGGCTCAGGACTAATTAAGAACTTGCGAAAGCGTAGGACGATAATAATGACCGATATAAACGATGGAATTTATATCCTCCGCCCTTTAATAACCCCGCGGTTATACCGACATAACGAATTTATCGTAATCACATTTTCAGACTTTTTTTTCTCTACCTGTGATTATAACACCTAAGAAATTGCTTCGTCGCATTTCGTCGCTATTAATTACTGACTTGGGTTTATAACAAGTTTTCACAGCACCTGTATACTAGATATAAGGTTTTAATTAATTATTCGACTATCTTCGGTATACCGTCGTTATTTTTATCACTTGTGTTTTCTTCATCTGTGATCGATAACGAGAAACGTATTCGAGGGGGATTTTAATTTCATTTCAAATTCCACGACACTCCTTTACCTGTTCTCATATCACCGCGACGAAGACAATTTGTCTGAGAGATTTCATCCGAAAATAAGAGACGGAAAACGCTGTTAAGCCTGTGCAAGTATTTTGAGCCTCTCCGCAATTTTCTCCTCGCTAAACGAGAAGCACGAACAAATTCGTTGAATTTTCGGTCAACACCGTTTACTCGAAGAGGCGTAGATATATGAAAAGTGTCTAAAGACCTCCATTTACAAAACCGTGCAACGTCGAGGAGTCGAAGAATAAGAAGAAGAAAAAGAAGATGAAGCAGAAAGAAGAAAGGGTTTCACCGTATAATAAGTCGTCAGCGTTCCGTGGACTTCAGCGATGGTCCTTTTCAAGGATATATACCGTGGTTAGCCGGGAATTATGGATCATCGAGGTGAGCATCGGCCGAGGCAGCGATAATCCTCGGATTCAAGAAATAATCGTGTTTCGGGTATTCGGTTATGGAGACCCGGTCGTCTCGCTCTCGATCCTCTTTCCGAGAATTTCCCCAAGGGTAAACATTGTTACCAGCGGTAAGTTGCAAGCGCCCGAAGGACGCGAGACGTGTAAATTTCCCCGCGTGTCCTTGGCGGCAGGACATCGAGGCGACGTTTATAGGCTGCACGAATATACGTCGTTGTGTCTCCTCCACGTCCAGGTTATAACGAATTGTCACAGTCAACTCGGGGACTGTCAGTTCAGTTGGCCGGAACGTTGTTCGCTTCAGATTCAGTTTCGGTTTCGGCTTCTCGCTATATCTGCGGCTGCGTCGCTTCGTGCGCTGATCGTCGTGGCGCTTGGATTCAGTTTGCAGCGCGCTCTCAGACCGCGAAGTGAAATTTCCACCCTCGGAAAGCTCCTCGGCGAATATTTTCAAACATTGACGGTTGATGGGATAGTCTTTCGTTTACCGGATAGCTTGAGATAATTTCCGATAAAATGTTGCCGATTCCGTTTACCAAGATTCATTAAATATATTCGTCCGTGAATGATTGTTATTATGATGGAAACTTATCGTTAGAATCAGTTCGTTGCTTATCCAAGATCGATACAAAGCATTTGAATGGTAGTAAAGTGCTTGCAACTTTTTTCTCAAACTCTTTATGCACCGAGTAATCAAGCGCCACGTACAAACTGCTGTTATGACAAATTATGCGATAAGAATCGCGGATTAAAATTTTTTTTTACTGTGTTTCATAATTCCGCCCCCTTTCTTTTCGACGAGTAGTATTTTACGTCGCAACTGGTTGCGATTGTTTCGTGCACAACTTCATTTGGAAAATATAATTTTATCGTACGCGCGGTATTTTTAATATTAACTTTTAGGGTATGCTGTAGACTTGTGGTGAAAAATTCTTTCGAAATTTATCTCAACTCGGTTTTGCGTAAGGAGAATTGCTCGTCGCACGTACGCTGGTAGAATTAATTATCGTTCGCGTAACTTTGACGGGGTATCCCACCCTTGTAGTGCGACAAATCCACCTACTTTCAACTCAATTTTCAACCAGTTCGGCTAATGGTTAGCGACATTTCGAAATATATTTATTATTTGTATCACGCTAATTTCACAAAAATTGCTGAGCCATTACTGAAAAACTATTGTTTTATTTTTCAAAATAGATTCTGCATTTGATATTGTTATCAACTAAAACGAACCGATGAAACCGTTCTCGATTTTTCATCTAACACCGTTGTAAGAAACGTGCGGCGCTACAGAATTGATTGAAAAAAAAAATCGGTAAAGCACTTGCACCTGGAATTTTTCATCCTTGGAATTTTTTTCATACATATTTCTTTTAAACGATTTTAGTGGCGTATATTACATCCCACGAGCATCAGATATTTTCTATTTCTCGTTGCTCTATTTTTAGCCGATATAACTCGGTTGTAAAATCCGCGAAAATAGCGCGCTTGTATAGATCTATTGATTTTTTCCATCCTGGCAATCTGGTAAAAGCTTGAAATTTTTATAAAATTTCTAGCCGTTTGAACTTGCGGAAAACGAATAATCGGTTTTTCCTTCACACCAATTGGGTGGGATGCCCCCTTAAACGGAGCGGAGAATTTCGACGTAATGAGCGCAAATGAATTCGCGGTGCGCCGCGATTAATTGTCAAACGGTTTTGAAAATCAACGTCCTTAGCGACTCAGGGACAGTTCTCGACGGAAAGTAATTTTGAAGAAATAAACATACCACCCAAAATCAGGAAGTAATCAGAGGCTGCTAATCCTGTGTCGGAACTTGATTGGGGGCTGTTCAACATCAGACGAGGTGAGATAAGGCATCGTTATACAGTTTATCCGAACTTGCTTTGATCCATTTTAAGTAAACATGATATTCGGCGATCAGACCATCGTCGATGTCCGTCTTATTTGCAGCTATGGAAGTCAGGCTTTGAGATAATGCGTAACGCGCATCGTTGCCCGCTATCAAAACAAGCAAATCGAATGGGTATCAACGTCCAAGTACGCGGCGTTGTCGTAATACTCGAGAGAAAAATAATTACTCTCAGATTCACTACCTCTCCTGGAAAAATTGAGGGACTGGCGCAGTTTTTTGTTAAACTTGTTGTAGTTTCATGTTAAAGTTACTGCAGAAATGCCACGAGTTACCGAATCAACGGTTCAATTTACCACAGAAATTAAGTTTCATGTAGAAAAATTGTAGTAAAGTCAACAACAGAACGCGTCGGTCCCTAAACTTTTTCTTCCGTGTTGTTCAACACCAAGTACTGCTACTCGACGGAATGTTCAATTCAGTTTCGTTAGAGTTGATCGACTCTTGAATTGATCCGCTGGCTGATATAATAAACCAGCTAGACTCGGAGCCGGTTGAATTGATTACATAAACGATACGTGCTTCTGCGTAACGATTATACGTCTCGATTCACGAAAAGGTTTCGCAAGAATTATACGTTGCAGATGTACGTAAATGCATGCACGGAATATACATTGTACACGTATAATACGTGCGGCAAAAGCGAGGATTACTGCTGTATGTAAACTGGTGAAGTCTGATTTTCTTCCAACACGTGATAAATTTTCACCGTTTCCTGGTAAAGTCACTCGGACGCGGTTGGGCAAAGAAAAAATGCCTTTTTCGAAAATCGAAGTTTTTCTTACGACTTACTCGAGGTCGGATTTGACGAAAGGATGCTTCCTCTGGCCTTCGATGTATGAGATTGACATACCTTACAGGTACACTTGCGTTATCGAAGCGTCTTATTGCGGCAGACCTTTCGTACACACACAGGATTGCGAATAGCGTCAAGGTTGCGGGGGAGATACGCAAGCTGCATATCTTGGCTTTTGCCACTCAGAGATGAGTAATAAAACAAGTTTAACGCACTAGAGACGAAGTGAAGGCAACTCGATTGCGTTCCGAAGATTTACGACAGCCAACCGTATAAGCAAAGATGCGCCAGCTATTGACTGCTATGAGCGTCTCGTAATTGCTGCAGGATTCCAACTCTGCTGAACTCATATTTTCGGTTAATATTTTCATTCCCTGTACGTGTGACTTGTTCATGATCGGAATCAAAGGGAAGGCCCTACGTTGAGACCGAACCACAGGACCATCTAATTGAGAGCCGGACTCATAAAAGAAAATTCCTCTCGAATTAACATTCAGATTGATGTGAAAATTGCGACCGCACGATCCTCGTGTTTGCAATATCATGCTTCGGTCAACAATCGCCTCACCGAGTAAAATTTCCGTAGGTTTTAGTTACTATTCATTCCTTAGCTACGGTTTCATTTCTTGCTACAGTCAAAAAATACAGTAACAGGTATAAAATGAAAGTTTTTTTGTCGTTATAACCAGAAAATCTCGTATGTGTTACTATCATTTTTTTTTCTCCTACGTTCACTCGTAATATATTTTCATGAAGTTGGTGACGAAAGGGTATAACCGACCGTACCTACGACCCTTTACCGTTAATTGATCCATGTTACAATTTTAACGTTTTTGAACGTATCCTTGTGTTTTTCGCGTAAATACAAAGGGGGAAAAATACATCTTTTTACCTTTACGCGTGGCAAAAGATCGCAAAATGGCGCACACGTCTTTATACCGTTAGACACGCGATACGTAAGACAATCAAAACTCGCCCCGTCTGCGCAGATGAGATAATTTTTCAACAGCCTCGCCTACCCACGACTTTTGCTCTTCAATATCCTGCGCGGTTGGTGGAAGATGTAATATCAGAGACGTATCTCGTAACTTAGATAGCTTTCTTCAAAGTTTCAAACGCAAGGTTAATCGATTGAGAAATTCTTGAACTCTCAACCCCTCGAGGTGATCACAGGCAGATCTTTTCACTGCCTGATCAGAGCGACGCTGCAGGCCAGCCGGTTGTTTCGAGTGTAAATTCAGTACATCAACAGTAATCAGCGGTGATGAATAGTCGAGGAATTCACTGACGCGCTCGCATACAATTTCAATCCTAGGTATACAAACGTAAGGAGATTGATGGACGAATTTCGAGATCGACGCGAGGATTGCAGAAGCGATTGGACGTTCCGTGCACGTATCGTATCGCAGTTTAAAATGGAATAGAAATTGAGAGTGCGTTTCTCTGCGACACGAAGAATTATCACAGCAGGCGCAATTATGTACCTCTACCGTACCTACGTATAATACAATAATTATCTCGCGAGTAAGGCGAGACTGCAGAAGCAGGCTTTGAATAATAAATAATAGTCGTATGCCAGCGCCGGCACCCCCGGAAAAATGTAAAGATCCTATCTCACTCGGAATCAGGGGCTGAAGGTACGAAGAGGCGTGCAGCAGCCTGCTGGAGCCCTCGAGGATTCTCCTGGAAGGAAATTAGTGCAAAGTTATTGTTCGAGCGAAACTGATACCGGCTCGCTCTCCCTTCCGAGCCTCCCACCTCAAGTGTCTGGTGTGTGTGTGTGTGTGTGTGTGTGTGTGTTCACGTGCTAACTTTATGATTCGTTTAGCTGTTACGAGTCGTTGGCATAGCGGCACATCGTCTCGGGTCCGAATTAGTTTAAACTACGCGCGACCGGTGAAACCAGACAGTAATAATATGTTATCACTGCGGCTGCACTTCGTTTACAGATGCGTTGAAAATTTGCAAAGTGTTTGACTTGAGGTTTGAAACTTTATTATACACGAGTTGAATGACAGGGAAATCATTGTTGTGGTATAGGTTGCTTCGTATTGGACGAATGTTTTTTTGTGAAATTTCTACGCTGGAAGGTGAGATGTTTCCAATCATATTTAATGATCACTTATTGCCAGCCGGAGGTCTCTTACAGTGACAGACACGAGCTGCGAGGCAGCCGACTTACGTCACGGACAGCAAATAAGGTCGGACTAGAATGAAGATCCAGTCTTGAGCCGTGGGCCGAAATTTAGAACGGGTTACTCGCAGAGGGCCGACGAGTCGGCAGGGTTTCACTTGCGAAGAGGATAAATTCAGCCCTGAAAGCTGGAACACGCGTCTTAAGCGTTCAAGCTCTTGATAAGTGAATTAATTACATACCCTCTTTGCGGAAAGTTATCTTTAAGAATGGTATCGGTGCGAGGGTCTGTTTGTTCCACCCTGTTGTGAGCGCACGATTAACGGACAGTTTTTCTGGCAATAGATGTAGAAATTACTAATAAAAACCGCTCTGCAACCGTCGTTCAAATTTGACCGAGTTTTCAGCGATAAATGGAAATTAGGAAAATACTTTTCTACATAGTTGGTTCGATGAGAAATGTAGTCAAAATCCATATACGTATTAAATAGTTACACTGCTTCGAAACGGTTATTTATAACGGTTCAATGATATGCAAATTGTATTTTTTTTTCAATGGTACCTTCCTTCAGTTTCACGCAAACTCCTGCGTCAAATCAACCCATAAATTCCAACGCGAAAGGAAAAATCGCTCGGGTGAATAACGAGGAATTCTAACTATCCGTACGTTTCAAATATTCGATTTTGGGGTAATTGTGGAATAGATACGTGCCGGGTGAACGTTTCCGCTGTTTATTTTCTTTGATACGATAAGTTTACGTGATATCCGGAATAAAATCGGAAGGATATCGGGCGTCCGCAGAGTTTGACGAGGACAAATACGAAATGGAAGGAAGGAAAGGCAAAATGTCATTAATCATAATGCCAATGTCACCAAGGGTGGATGAGCTTTACGTGATTGACTGGATTTCAAATCGGAAACATATAATTCCGATGACCTGCAGCAGATCCGAAAAGTTTAATGCGTAAAATATTATTCCATATCCGATAATGTACATTCCATTTTTTATCAGCAAAAACTTTTCGGATCGTGCTCCGAATCTGGATAGGTACATTATATTACACATCGGTAGGTATTGTATACTTCTATCGGCGTCCTATCGAAACACCCTACTAATTTCACTGTCTGGTTTGCGTCGAGGTTACATCGCGTTATTAAATTTCATTCGTTTTCGATTTACCATGTGCATACGAATGTCTGAATTTCAAAAACGAATGGGTGTTATTGACTTTACCGTCACAACTATAGGTATGTTCGAATGGTGAGCGAAGTATTCGAGACTGGAAAAAAACGTAACGAAACGTTGATATCGATCGAGAAGTAGCCCTTGTCAGATAAAAGTAGTAAAGGGGATCCAGCGAGCACCGCGTAGAGTTGATCGTAAAAAGTAGGTGGGCCGTATTTTCACGACGCATTATGGTTCGATGAAGCAATTTACAAGCCGTTTTTTTCACCCGCTGTGCAAGTCGTTTACACGAAGCCTGTCTTGATGCGAA
The DNA here is from genome assembly GCF_021901495.1 of Neodiprion virginianus. Lineage (NCBI taxonomy): Eukaryota > Metazoa > Arthropoda > Insecta > Hymenoptera > Diprionidae > Neodiprion > Neodiprion virginianus. Next base: position 31,677,976 of record NC_060877.1, on the reverse strand, counting down.
AGTGAGTCAGTTTCGAATCCGAAACGGCTGAGCGATAAACCATTTTGAAAATTATCCTTGTCGGCGTTCTCCTTTAATCTGCATTGTCACTTGCGAAACGGATCTGCTCGACCACGTTTACACACAAGGCTAAATGTGTATTACCGCACATACGTAAAACGTGTCTGGCTCCCGCAGGGTGAACCTCAATTCCACTCCGAGTCAATTGCGCTTAATATATTTTGTAAAAAATAACCCCTCTCAAAATTTCCAGACGAATTCCAGAATTCTCTGTTCAACGTCAAAGCCGTCTCATGTCGATTACTTGCCTCGTTAATCTTGAAAAGAAGCTTCACTTATTATAATTCTCCTCCTTTGCGGAAACGACCATGTCGTAATTCCTTTTCTTTTGGGAATTTTGGCGATTCTGAAACGGCGAATAGTCCCTCGAATAGAAATCTCGAAGAGATTTCCATTTCTCGTAACGCGATCTTCAAAACTCCGCAAATGCGGAAGCCGGACTAATGTTCTTGCAATTATAAGTGAGGATTCTCGTCCGAATTAATTTCTGGGCTCTCTGCCTCATCGTGCGCAGCTTAATGAAACCTGTACGCGGTTTCGGCCGCAGAGTGGTTAAGTGATTTTCGCATCTAATTAAATTCGCGGGAACAGCCCGGCGCTCTTGCTAGCCTAGACGTGCTGCATTCCAAGCGTTTCCGGTACCGCAGCCGTGATAAACGAGTTCCTGTGTCCACAATTTACACTCAACTATTACGTGTATACCTATATCACCTTGGTATTCGGAAAATGGAAAACTGTGCCAGTTAGTCGGTTAAAACGAAGTTATTGTCCTGGACAAACGGGACGGATTAATGTTCGCCAGCTGGATCTATTCTTCCATTGCGTAGCGTTCCGCAGGTTATCCCGAGAAATCATATTCATTGCGTTCCGGATTCTACTACAGGCACTGCACGTACAGAATAGCGTGCGAATTAACAAATAGTCACGGTGTCCGTGTGCTTTCGGGGACACGTGTTGCCTTTAATTGAACCCACGAGATACAAAAACAAAATACTCGTTTTTCTCGTGCGATATCGCACGTGGATCGTTACCCTCACGTTGTCGCCATTATTTGAAAATTCGAGGCACCGTACTTTCCATTCCAAATTATTAACCCATTTGTGTTCATCGTTTATGCGGTGTGTAACGATACGATCGTATCACGTTCTACTCATCCGGTGTACAATGTTTGTGCGTTGTTTCTTTCGAAAATTTTGTAGGAGATCCGTGAAATATACGAAAGTCGGAAAATAACAAATATATGCACGCGTATGTATTGTTTCGGTTTTTATTATTGAACCTCAAATAATTTTACTCCGAGAGTTTGTATGCGAAATTAGTCTGAATATTCATTTCCGCTTTCTTCACAATCCGACCGTTTGAAAATTCTGATGCACACAAAGACACACACACATTAATGTTCTAGAACTGAGTTGTAACATCGATTTATTTTTTTTATTTTTCGACTCAGCCTGTGCAGACGAAGTTTATATAGTATGATCAAGGAATTTTTTCCCTAAAATCGTCTTATCGTTCTACACCGCGAAAGAAAACCAATATGCTTGCTTGACGTTGAGTTCGTCTCAAGGACCAGTCCGGATATGATCCCAGACCGAGTAACCGACTCCCTTGTATGAACAGAACTCCGTTTTCAGCTAATGTTTACGCTTACTCAAATATCGGATTGGGGGACTTCTTTGTACTCCGCTGAAATAAAGCGTACCAGTTATCAGTACCAGCCAAGAAAAGAAATCTGGTAATTGAGTAATTGACGTAAAGCTTTGTTTAACTCAAATTCCCATTATCGTTCCCGCATAATGGAAAGTCGCAAAGTATTCGGATCGATAATAATCATGCAGGGTGACGTAATTAATGCCGAGCTTAACTGCGGTCAGTGTGCTCGTATATCAAGCTCACGTAAATGCGCCCTGAGCCGTGTAATTTTTACCCTTCGCACACCTTTTCACTACTCCCACTTTTTGCCCATCTACTCCCTACTTCATCAAGCTGTAACATAGAAAGTTTTTGCAATTTTTTCAAAACAATTTATGTCGAGGCTCGTCGCAGCGATAGTCGTCGGTATAAAGCGTGCCAGCTCTTTATCGAAAGATGAAAAATAACGTTCTGGAACTGTGGTAACCGCGGCCTGTGAAGAAATAATCTTTACAGTACAGTGTGATTCTGTCTAACGGTGTATTCTTGGAGTCCCTACTAAAGAGAAGATTTGCGCAGATTTAATAATTTCATCCACATATTAACAGTTTACCAGCTTACCGCTTTATGTATCTTTAACGCCGCGATGTTCGGACCACTTTAAAGGTTTTCAACGTTATCTGTATACACAGAGGCTGTGGTATAGACGATGTTAAATAACGGCAAATCCCGTAACTTTGCGGACGGTGCGTTGGGCACTTCCCAGGCCTTGTTGACCTGCGAGGAAGTAAAACAGGGAGAATGGTTATAATATTCCACGTACGTACTTCCGTGCACACGTACGCCTCATGTAGGTTGTGTGTAGTTCGTACCCTGCAGAATAAACAAGACCGTACAAGAACGATCCCTTGATCGTGATCGCGCTTCATTTATCCTCGCTTTTGTGGATGATTTCCAGAAAGAATCTGCACAGTATACCTTTCAGCTATTCGACCATTGTATGTAATGTACTTTATACCCTTCGAAATGGGCAAGCAAACTTCTTAACCAAGTCTCACAACGTAACCCTTCGTCTACATTGAAACTCTAATAAAGACACGGTCAGAGAGGTTGACCTTTCAGTTGAAATTCAGGACAGTGCTAACTGGTGCTTATATCAAAGTCAATTGATGCCTGAGTCGAGGCAATGTACTCGTTATCACCATAAGTATCGATCGATCAAACATGCAACTATCCCTAATTCCAACTATCGAATCGCCGCGAGGTAAACGAGTGATTAATCAGATCGGATCGCGATCGCTAGAGCTTTGTTCGATCCTTCAGGTTCGCGGCCTGTAGAGACACGCGTCTGCATGTCACGTCTGGCTAACCCGAGTCGGTCAGGCTTACCCCAGTCAGGCCAGGCTCGCTGGGGATACCGGAAAATGATAGCTTCCTGCCTGATTTATTCGCCCTCCACTGTCGTGAATCTCCACAAAACCCGACCTGCCGCCACACCTACATTACACAGCATATCCGCGAGCACATACGTGCATATCGATATTGTGCACACATTCGACGTCCGGGAATTCGGCCAGTGAAATACAATGTAATTGGACCGGCATTGGTCGTAGCTGCTTTACTTTGAAGTTACGGATATTTTCGACGTGAAATTCACTGCTCTCGTCGCACGCACTTTGCGGGTCAAAGTCAAAGAGTAAAAACTTCAGACCCAATGATCAAAGCTCTGACGAAATATTCAGCAGTTTTATCATTACGAGCTTCGACTCTTCGGACTGACGAGATTCCGTATCGCGGTGAATCTGAATCTTGATCAGTCGCATAATGTTCACGATCGCTGCGAGAGTAATCGTTAATTGTCCAAGGCTTGTGGTTCTCGCATGGAATGGAAATATCGATCGCCTCCTGCAGGATACGCAGAAACAACGCAAGACTCATAGTCGGTGATTACTTCTTAGGCATGAAAAGCGAGCGGTGTCCCTCTGGAGACAGTAAAACGAACTTACGCAATGACAAAACGTTTCGAAACGAAACTGTGCCGCTTCTCGCTAACTTCATACTTTTTACGGGGTATAATATTATTATATTTCCGGGTTAACCCGAGGTCAGGGATCAGACAGCGAAGCGTTTTCCTCGCAAAGACTTGGCGCATGCAAGGGTTCCCCGAAATTCATCATGCCCTGCGTAGTGCGTAGTGTGCCAGTTGCTTTATTCATGTTCCGGTTCTGTTGATCTGCGGCTTGTTTCCTGCCTCAATCGAACGGCACCAACGCGAAAGACAATCTCGTCGCGCTGCATCCTCAATCTACGATCTTGCTCGCGTAGTCGTCGATGCAGATGAGACACACGTAGGTAACGTCACGTACTCGCGCTTTGAAACACTGTCATGGCCCTCGATGCAGACTGGGTTGGGACCCCGGTATGGAGGGCGAAGGTGAGGAGAAGTGTCTCACGTGGGTTTTCAACTGAAAAAGAGATCACCAAAAGCGACCAGAAGCGGTTCAATAAGTCAGCAGGATAGCGCTAATAACCAATCACGGTTTAATCTGACTGGCGTCTTCTGTAACTTTTTCTACAGCAACGCCATCTTATTTCTACTCTACTTTACGGACACTTGTTGTATTCTGATCTATTCCCCGGGGTTGATTCCCCGATACTGCATACAGCTGTCATCTAAAGTGACTCTTTCGCGTACGTTTTGACTCAATTTTGAATCAGACGGCCATGAAGCGTCACTGATCATTTGCGAACTCAAAAGTTTTGCCTACATGCGGCCAAAGTGATACGACCCTTGAGCGCAACGGATTCTACTTTCTGGTTGAAAAATGTTCATCAATCGTGGCTCGTTTCATTGGCGGGTAGTCGCACACGGGATTTCGGTCGATGCTGGCCCAATAGGACGTTCAACTTTTAACCGTGATCCGATAATTGAGCAAGTGGATGTTTCACGGCTTATACGAACACCGGTCACCCCAGTGGTAAATGGACGGGTATTCGCACAGCGCGGATGGAGTAAGTCAATTGGACCATCAAACGAGTACATACTGGTTTTCCGAATTGGATTTTCATCACTTTACACAGCGTTTTTATGAACCCTTCTTCCTGGCCAAAGGGCTGAATCAGTGCATGGCTTTCTCAATTATCAGATCACCGACCGTTCGCTACCCTGCATGGAAAAAGAAAAATAATCGATGAGCATCGAGTGCCACAGTTCACCCCGGAAGCGGAAAACGACGCATCACGCATGATGTTGGGAAAATTGGGGCTGAAATGCTCTTGCATAAAGGAGACGAGCTTTTTTCCGTTATAACACGGGTATTCGTTGAAATCTGAAAATTCAGGATAACGTAAAAATGTGTAGATATTTCGGGGGGATTTTGTAGTATTCTTTTTCTTGATTTTCATCATTTCTCGAGTCGGTGGAAACGATGTACGACGAAGTCGTACGAACGAAGTGTTTGAAACTGTTTCGTACTCGATACCGGCTATATTGAGTCGTAAAAAAAGTTACGCTAATTGAAGTACACAATTTACATAACCTTGGCGTTTTTCTTAACTTTAGGACGTTGTTGTTGAGTTTTTAGCATTTAGTTACATTCATTAGGCATTTAGGGTATACTGCCAAGGCAAGCTTTTCGCCAGGTAAACGATCTTTCTTTTTCACAGACAAATCTTATTCCACTGCGTGCGATACTTGTAGATGGATCGGAAACTGAAAATTTTTCACATTTTTTTTTTGTTATTCTGCAAGACCGCAATTCTACATTTTTCATTCGTAAAACGAAGCCTTGCACTCCAGGCAATCTAATGCCGAAGTTGAATTAATTAATCCCGGAAAATGAATTGGAAATTGAGGATCACATATTTTTATGCCACGTGCAGGCTTGCAGCGAAGGAAAAAATGGTTTAACTTTGTTTGACGAGATGGTAAATAATTCCACGCTGACCTGTGCATGCGGAACTGTCATTTATCTATTGACCCCCTCGAGTGAATCGGTACCGGGCAAAGTGAGGAGGAGAGCGAACTAGGTCACGTAATAAATCATAAAAATGCGCATAAATGTTGGAAAGAAAAAATATATGCAAGTTCCGATATCGAGTTTTACCTGATAATTGGATGGAAAAGACAGCATGAAATCACGTACACCGGATTATACGGTATCCATGATTTTCCATTAGAGGCGGACGCGAGTTTTTCGATTATTCAACCTGCCGGGAAAAAACGGCGTTCGGAAAGTAAAACATGGACGGTGACAAGTGTTGGAGACGCGAATTCCGAGGGAGAAGGGAGGCAGGCCCTTTCAGTCGACGACGGAGAATCAATCTTAGTTCGCAGCTCGCAATTATATCGGGTTACGTAACGAGCTAGAAACTCGAGACTGCTCCGGAAAACGGGCCTGCAGTGAATATACAATTCAAAGCCCTACAGCGTCAAAAGTCGAACGAAACGAGCAAACTTCACATAGTCAAAAGACCCGCGCGGTTTACCTGCGCGCTCCTAACTTCATCACGTAAGTGACTACGTCGTTATTCATCGTTATTCATCGTTAACGGAAGGCATTGTCCTATTGTCAAGAGACAGTGAGATGGCGGGAGAGGCTTAAACCGCACACCTTGGACGCGTTACGGGGACGAAGTCACTACTCATCCGCTCCTATTAATTAGCTTTGAAAAATCTGCCACGGGGGCGTAAATTGAAATATCGTATTTTTTGCCGCGACGGAAAATCCGCGAACTCGGCTCGGTGACAAAGAACAGAAAAAAGGTAAAAAAAAAAAAAAACAAACAAACAAACAAATTTCGAAAGAAAAAACAAACAAAAAATTCACAAAACGAACCGACGTCGGTGATGTAGTTGTAGAAGCGGAAATCGCAGGTGGTTCACATCCCATCCGTATAATACGCACGCTGGATAATTGAGTTGGGTGGCTTACTCCGCTCTGCTTTAAACCTCCGAGAGGCGTTTATTTCCACGTCGTGGAAGTTACCGTGATACCCCTGCACTTGAGGCACGTTTTTAATTTCGCCTCGAGCCGGTTAATAGCCCGTACAGTCAACCGGGTATTCTTATTTTTGTGGGAGACTTTTTTTCACGGAAACGCAGGAGCCTAGCAATCGATAGGAATTACTGTTTTTATTTCCCTCTAAACTTTCGGTCCCACTTGTTGTTTATACGGTTCTCTCTCTTATCGAATCACCGCGAATAAACGGCGAAACCTGTCGCGATAACGATCGATCGATCAATTTCTGCATTACCTGGCTCGTCGCAACCAACTTCCAAGATCGATGTGTCAAGGTAGAAATTGAAACGATGCATGCCAAAGTGTGTGCGTCTGTATTTTTATATTTCTTTTTACCGTAACATCGTTTCTACGGATCAAGCGCACGATGAACGAATATCGAGTTTTAGCTAGAAATTCAAATTTTCACCTGACTCGTTTCACCGAGTGCTACATAAGTCGCGTACAGCTTTAAACGATTTTATATTATCAGTCCGCCGGGTAATGGGAGCTATTCAGCACGCCGTTCAGGTGATGACGGTGAGATTAATCTAGGCAAAGTTAATATCGTCGTAGAGTACGTAGACGCCTTTTACATAATGGAAAAAGGGAACGACTGCAGAGGTAGGAATGTCACCGTTTGGATAGACTGCAGTTTAATGGATATAATATCGATTTCAACTCACACTTGAAACCGCGCGTCTGCTGTACAAAAACAGGAACGAGGTTATATACCTGCAGTGGTACAAGTTCAGCGGAGTCGAACGAAGATGAAAAAGTTATGCGAATAAGTATAATAAGAGTTGAGATTAATTGGGTGCTAAACTCGAAGCTTGGTGCTTGACTTTTGGTACCCGCTGCGAGTTTTAAGCCTCCTTGAAATTAGCAGAAAATTGTTTTTAAGATGTCGTTCGTTTAGACAGAAAGGGAATTCAGCCCGGTAGGGTAAAAATAATACATTTACAAATGTCGACGGGGCTGCTTGAGAATATCAGTTTTGTTTCATCGGTATTCAATATCTGCCCTCACGTTACCCAACGCTTTTTCCGCTCTTCTCCTCGGCCATGTTATTCGGTTTTCATCCCACGTGCATGTATACACAGACAACCGACACAAAACGCCCCGTCCACCTCAGTCTGTAAGAATATATTATTAAACTTGCAATATATTTTTTGTACCGCACAGGTATAGATGCCTCGGCCCTTTGAAGCACGAACATCATATAATTAATCGCATTCTGCGCACACGAGACGAGCTTCTCTCTTTCATATATTTTAAGCTTGCCGGCTCCGATATTACGCGACGCCTGTATGCATAACGTATGCGGCATTATCCGCCTTGCGAATCTCGGGGGAAAGTAATTCGCGAAAAGGTTCGTTGAAGTGCTGACGTTAAGTGCGGTACGTAAGACCGAGGACGCGATGCGAGCACCTGTCAAAGCTGCGGGTTAATGTAATTCAATTCTTGGGGGATGTTTAGTTTCGGAAGGCTTAGGTTCCACGGACGAGGAACGTTTCGAGGTGGTGATGCTAATATAGCTGGGTAAGCTTGGTTTTTCAACGTTGGCGATTCGCCGCGGAGAAAAGTTGGAAATACGTTCGCAGGCGACTTTTTATCCCCCAGCACCGCCATTTGTCCTTCCAATTTTTTACAATTGTCCGGTCGCCAGAACTTCTTAACGCCGAGTTCAGTTCGCCGATATGTTATACCTACCACCTGAAACGTTGAAAAGTGAGAGCCATTTTTCCGATCCAATCTGACTGAGACAAATGTGGCTGTTTAATGTTTGATCCCCCACCTCTGACAACTTGTTGCGTGCCGCTGGATGAGGTGGGTGTACTGTTACCCTGTTTGGAACTCGAAAAACAAGAGGAAACGATCCGACAGCGTGACGCGCCGCTTTTGTTGAACGTGTATGTAACTTGTAGTTGTGCACGTGTGGAATTATCACTGACAATGAGAGAGATAACGGTGGGGATAATTGTTGGGCTGACAGTGATGACGCCTTGGGGTGACAAACTCGATTGTAATATCGTGACAATTACGATCCCAATCTCAATTACCTAACAGAGAGAGTATAAAGATAATTTTCGGTAAAAGCTGGAGGTTGTGGTTTGGAAAATTTTTGTTCACTATAGAATTCGGGATTTTACACATTATTTATTTTCAAAAGTATGTCACTCAATTTGCTGCACAATTTTGAAAGTGACACAAGTAATTGGATGTGTTTTGGCATGAATGTGAATGTATGAATATGAAATATTTAGCTTGACGAACTAGGCCTGATGTAAAGAGTGGAAATAAATCAGTGTGGTTTTTATAGAATGTTGTGATTTCAAAATATTTATGTGACATTAATCTGTGCTAGCTAATTGGTCGAACGTTTTATACAAAGCCTTTTGAAATAAAATTTTGTTTATTTCGGTAAAAGCTTGACGCTTTGATGGTTTTGCCGTTGATATCGGTTCGCCGACTTTCTTTCTTTGAAAAATTTCTGTCGAGCTTGCCTGGCAGAATAGGATCTACTTCCAGGCTGGAAAATTTGTATACCAAGTTACTCTTGACGCGGCCAAAGGTATTTTGATGAAAATATCATCAAGGGACGGCGAATATAAAACTCAGGAGAGGAAAGTGCCGATTAGTACGTTGATTTATATCCGGTGTTCCGTGTGAGGGGGAGAAAATCTGAACGATGGAGAAGTTTTCAGAAATTGCGCGACTGCGTTATCGTTTCGCACAGTGTCCCAAGTAAATTTTTCTCTCACCCTTACGAGACAAAACGGCTCATTCTCGATGCGGTTGAATCTCATCGAGATTTTGTCTTCTCGGAAAGAGAGTGAAGTCAAACTAGCAGGAGGGAAAATTTCTGGTCAGCGGTTTCTAAATCTCGCAGATCAGCAACCAGACAGCGCTTTATACAGTTTTTGAAAAGAAATACCTTTGAAGCGAATTTGCACAAATACGTAGACTTATTGCCGGATCGAGAATCGGCCGATAAAAATTTGAAAGACCAACGAAACCGAGCACAGTTGCATATTTTCACTTGGGAAAAATCTTTACGCCAGGCAGTCATGACCTGCGGTTTTTTTCCAACAGCTTTGGCCAGAATTTTTTTTCAGGCCTTTCATGCTGATCCCTCGAAAGCTAGGCGACTGCGTAATTTCGTCGTAAGAATAACACATTATGCACTTACCTTCCGAACACCAAAAGACACTTTTATTTTCACTTTCCGCAAAGAGAATACCGACTGCGTTTATACCTAGCGACGAAAATTTATACGATGATATGCGGGGTTTTTGTTTTTTCAGCAAGCTCCTGAGAAATTCGAGCATAAATTATACAGACGTGAAATCCCAATTTTTCACGCGAAGGCAACCTAGTCCTATAAGTGTGAAAAGAAAGGAGATGAATTTGTTTTTTGAGTATTTACATTTCAGCATTTCTTCACGGTCGTTTGATTCTTATCGTTTTCTTTGCTTATTACAAATTTCGAAAAGGTTTTTGTCTCGAGGAAGTTCCCCCGGAATGTTGCGAAATGCGAATACCTTCCTTGGAATCCTGCGGCTACACAAGTGGCTGGATTCCGATAATGCGAAAGCGACTAGTCAGACAGTTTCTAACCGTCTGATTCCCGGATACGAGAAACAAAGTTATACGCATGTCTCAGCCAAGATCGGTACCGGTTATTGCCAAATAGAGCAGTTGATTTCTCGAGTAGAATTTTCAACAAGGAAAGCTTGAAAGATGTTCAAAATTTCAATCCTAAAGAGAAATTTGTTCAAGTGACGTAAAGATGCACAGGAAAGTAATAAACCCGATAACTATTGTATAAGATGTTATAGTTTGCTGGTTAATTTTTTTTTTTTTCCAAAATTGTACAAGCAATTCGAGTTCATTTTCTTTCGAATTATTCTGAACCTCAACCGCATCTCGGGGAAAATAGTTTTTCGCTGTAGAAGGTTCCCTCGTTGCTTTTAGTCGAGACATATTTCTTACCTCCGGTAGCAGAAAATAACCACCTTGTCTTAACGTTGCATGAAACTGTGAAGAATTCGATGTTTTGTGCATATAATGCATGAAGAAGGCAAACATGCATCTTTAGTCCATCCGGGCATTCTATTGGCGCATACTCCGCATTTCCATATTTTCCTTCACACAAAGGCGAGAATTTTTGCGAGCACTCGAGCGTCCGGCTTTGGAAGTAGATACACTTGCTACTGGTATAAAGCACTCGTGGAATTCTCGGCGCGCATCCATACTGTTATAAAAGGTGAAATCATCCGTTTTACCCCCCCTTCTGATCTGGTAGTGATCATAGATGAAGGACGCATAAAAGTTTTCATGTGTTGAAAGAAGAGTAAGATATTATTGTAAAAACAGTCCTGGTTTTAACTTCTATCTAGAAAAACGTATCGCTGATAATAAAATTTTTCACTGCTTAATTTATTTGCACCAGTTGGATTATTTCTTTACGCTCAATGAACCCGTTATTTTATTTCATAACCCGAGATTGTTACAATACCTATATATAAAGTATGTGTATGATAAGGGCGAGTTGAGGGTGCTGCATTTTCTGGTAACGAACAGGAAGTGAAACGAGCAAAATTACATCTAATTGAACCCTCTTCGAATACCGCCCACCGGCTAAATGCTATTTATAATTTGCGAACTTTAAAGCCGTTCCTTATTTCTGTATATGAATTGAGGTTCTGCAGATTGATTAATTCGATAAAAAGCTTGAAGCGAATGAATGGCTGAAATAACTTGGAACCTATTAGCCGAGCCATGCTTCCTTGTCAGTTACGGCGAAGAGAAATCATCAACTCGGCAAAAACAACAGGTCCCAGTCAAATAAGATATCGTGTAAGACATATGCCGTAATACCTGACAAAACACCGACAAAATAACCTCACTGTAGTAATTTATTGAAAATCTTGCTTTCCGTAAGAATTCAGGGAATACAAGGAATTTCGATTGTGCATCGCCGTTCTAATAACAAATTCCAGAAGAGGCGGATACCCCTCTCGCATAGGGTAATATAAAAGCAGAGAAAAAAAAGTAAGGAAAAATAATTAAATTAAGTCGTCCGCGGGATGCCGATCTGCTGGCGGTACATGGATAATGGCTAACCTACAACAATTTGAATCCAAGCTTTGTTGTGATACGTGGGCGGTCTTGTTTGTCCTCATCACGTTACGCGTCATGTTAGCATTACTTGACGAGGAATAATGAACATTCTATCTCGAGTGATTCCGCAGCCGTAAAACGTTTTTGCCAATCACTTTCCACGTGCGAGGCACAGGATTCCACGCACATACCGACGATGTGAAAAACTGGATTTTCCGAAATTTGTACATAGGTTGGCGGAGATAACGAAAGACTGCAGATGTAAATCGCACGTGATGTTTCAGACGCGAATTAATAACAATTTTCCTCTGCCTTAATCCGACGCCCAATTCCAAAATACGAGTGATTATCACCCTGCGGCAAAGTTCAACATCGTAACACAGCATCACGGTTTAGCGTGCAAATTCTAAACCCTTTCATGGTTGTCATTAACGCCGAAGGGCATAATTGAACTGTTATTTTACCCTGCTGAATATATCGCGGCAATTACCTTTATCGTGAATTTCTCCAATTACCGCGAACGTGAAAATTATGCCACCGTGTCATTTGTCATTCGCTATAGAACCGCTGTCTGGCCTACCTGGAAATCGCTTAAATCAGTCCGGTGAACAGGTGTACGTGGTGGTGTTTTTGCTACGTTAGCGGTAATTCGACCTGGGCCGAGCTTCGGACGATAAAAAAATAAATTCGTGCACAAACGTGAAATTTTCTCGTCAAAGAGCCGTCTGACTGTCGAACTGTCAGTTGATGAGGTTTCGCGCCGACTAATTTTCTAAAAGACTCGCTAACCGATAGAGTATCACCACTGCAGAACCCTCAACTTGATATTGTTGCTAAAAAATATTCGGACGTCAAACGAAAATTGAAAAATTAAGTGTCGAAGTATGAAAGCAGGCTCGCGGAACAACTGTTGGAATTCGATTTCCAGAGTAAATGTTTCGCTGCCGAAACATAGCGAGTGAAAGATCATGACATTATATTCTGGTTACGTTAACGGTGCTTGGTTTTCGTTCAAAACGTCGGACGTAAATTCCTGAGAACCATGATGCTAGAGACAATAACGAAGGTGAGACAGGGGGTGGCCAAAAAAAAATACGGAAGCTTTCAGACCGAGTCTTCGATCGCGAAGGGAGAAGTGAACTTTTACAAGGTAGCTCTTTGCCCGGATTTCCGATCCCACTTTTCCCGTTTTTTCGCTTTCTTTTTTGTGTTTTTCTTCTTCTCTTTTTTACCCCATCCCCGACGTCGGCAAAAACCGCTGCGAGTTACGTGCCGATGTACAAAATGTACATTATAGGTGCAGGGAAAAGACGACGTGTTCTTTTCTACCTTATACCTAAGTCGTAAAATAAAAGGGTTCCGAGGCATTACGTTTAACACCGAACGCCGTTAAAATGAATGAATCGGATAAGATTCGACCTCCAACTGGCCTCGAAAATCATTTGACGGACCTTTTGGAGAAATCCTTTTGCAGGATAGTATTCGCGACTAATCCTTAAATACATACACGTATATGTATACGGGTTTGACACAATCTTAGATAGACCAGAGCTTATTGTGATTTCTTTATTTTTTTGTTTTGTTTTTATCATTTATCACGTAAGTCTGGAGGCCGGGACTTTACGACGGCTGGATTTTCAGTATCGTTTTTACGACGAGTGCTTACTTATCTTCGCGTGGAAAAATCGTGTGCTTGTGCCTGCACGGCGACTGGATACGCAATAGATAATGCGGGTACTACCATACACCTAAACAGGATCAGAGCCAACAGAGATGGGTGATGGATTATATTATTGTTTTGCGCAAGTACCGGGCCCGGTGATTTTTACGAAATTGATGGAATGAAATCGGCACTTCGAGATAAACCGATCCAGAGTACATACCTGTAACATCACGTTGAGCATGGATCAATTTCCTACAACGTAAATCCGTTTCGAATAAATCATTCCGTTTTTGTTCAGTGATTACGATTTGTTTCAATATGCTGCAGCGAAGTAGTCGATAGTGTTAAGTAGTCGTTAAAAGATGTCTCCTCTTACAGCAGCAGTGACAGATTACATTCCTAGAACATCGTGTCTGTCAAATTCAATCTCTGCACCGATGGTTAGTCCGCGAAGAGACGGGCCAACCTTCCAGCTTATATTATATCGAGTATAACAGTCCGTCCGTTAAAAAGACTGACAGCTGTGCACGCAGAAAGGCGGCGGGAATGCCGTGCGAATTTACTTCGCACGGTATTGCGCGAGAGATGATTTACACCACCCTGTGGTATACACATGGATAATAGTGACGTCGAATTTGTCGTTCGGAGATAGATATGCGAATGTGCTTTCTCGTGGGATTAAAATGGAAATGGGATAACAAATTGCTCCGGATTATTCGCCTTCGAAACCTACGCCCGGATGTTCGCTATTGTACTCGTGCAAACATATATTGTATAAGAGAGACTCCTAACACCGGATCGTGCACTGCCCAAGCTACTCTGAAATAAGCTTTCAACCAATTATCCCTACGCTATTTAGCTCCGGGAGGAAATTGGTCCCGAATCTTTGGTCCTTCGTCGGTGACTTCGCCCCTCTGATCCGGTTTCAGAGACGGCTAACAAGTGTTAGAAAGAAAAATATATCCCGAGATCAAACCAAATGAGTCTTGGAAGCCTAATCAGACTTTTTCCGCTGCAGAAGCGTAGCTTGTTCGACAGGATGCGAAGCCTGTCATAATTTCACCACAATAATCTCATCGCGAACATTTTATTTCGTCCAATACAACTATTTTTAGGCTTAGGATTCAAGACTTTAAAAATACCTTCCGCGCGGCTAAAAATTTACGACATTTCAATTTACCACGGATTTACAAACCGGGCTGTGCAGCTGTTCTACCTCTCATGAGTATCATAATTACCTATTTCGTAAAATAAATATTTTTACTAACAGGCTCTGAAGTTTTCCGTTGAGCCGTTAAATTTTTATACCAATATCGATGCGATTTGTGTAGGTTTAAAAGTAGGTTTGTATGCCGAGTAGGTGTAAGCTCGTAAATAAACGTTACATAGGCCGAGAAATTGGGCAAGAACTTTGCGCGAGCCGCCGCGTAGCTTTTCGTCGGCAACATTGCGGGTGTCCGTTCAAATCTGTGCAACAACGTAGCTCCAAGTTCGACGAAGATTACATTCAAAATGGCAATGTTGCATCGAAGACTTTCGTGTCGCTCTGAAAACTCCACCCAGTTATTACCGTCCATCAAATAATTTGTCTTGTAAATAGCAGGTACGCAGTAGGTATGTATTTACCGGTCGACCAACATCGGCTTCGTGCTATTCATCAACGGAGCAACTTTACTTCGTTACATTTTCCACCAGCGAGAAAACCGCGACTCAACTCCATTGTCAGTGTAATTAGTCATCAAACAAGCAAATTTACATCGGACCGATAAATTACCTGACAATTTATTATCATCACCTATCTCACGGTTATTACTTTCTAGTGACAAGACGAGGTGTATTACTATACATGAGGGAAACGTTCCGCAACCACTCGATACGTAATTTTCACGCAAAGTTCTATCGTAACGAACGAACTGAAACGGAATTCTGAACGTGGACGAGAAATTTGGGAGGACGCAAAATACTTGCAGATTTCCTTTTTTTTTTTTACCTTTTTTTTTATCTTTGCGGACAGGCTTATTTACTAACCGCTGGGAAACTCTGAGATGAAGTTGAAAATTCGTGTTGACGAGTTTGCGTGCGCGGAATGAAACGGAAACCGGAACTGTCGACGTGACGGCGGACGCGGAGTCGCTGTGCTCCTTTACTCGCTTTTCGCAGGATTTTCCGTGATTTTTAAGCTGCTTTTACCGGTATCAACCCTGTATCCTCGTGGGTATCCTACCACCCAACCAGTATAACGTAACCGAAACCTCTTTGATCCGGCTGAGTGTACCGTTGAAAAATGAAAAAGTCTTATTTTTATATACCAGGTACGAAAGTGTGCCGATGAAAAGAAAAAGAAGCCGGGATGCGAAACGTAGATGTTGCATGTACAGCCGATCGTTTCACGTATTTCAAATTTATAGCAGGCGCAGGTGCACGGCCGTGCGTTTTTATGCACACAGTGTAAACCGAGCGCCACTCGCGGTTGCAATTTCCATCGTATATGTTCGCTGGCTGGAAATTCACTTATTTTCGAGCAAGAATTTTGCACCGATAATTCGTGATTGGAATAAACAAGTTTTCTGCGCTCGTTTTACCGGCTAAAACTCTCTAACGAAGATTATTCCGGCTAGTTTCCGATTCTTTTCAGCAGCCGCGGTCTTCCCGCGAGCAGAGAAAGTTGCCGCTGCTATGCAGGAAAGTGCTTCACTTTTATATCTCAAGGATTATCCCCAAGTTCGCTACGCTCCATTCGGAATCTAGGGGCGAACGGCTTACTTTTTCGGAGGAAATTGAATGCCTGGCAACACGGGACACCTGAGGATATCCTTAAACTTATATTCGCCGATGTCCGAAGGTAACGATCTTGAGAGACAAAGAAATGAAATACGATCCGGGTTCGATTCGTCTTGAACATCCATCGAAATTCTGCGAGTGTCGAATTTTAGACGCTTTCAGAATTACCGACTCGCGTCTGCACGTCAATCACCTCGAACCGCGCTTAATTATGATTTTAGAACTTTACTGACGAGTTCGAGGAAAGATTTCAACTTGCTCCTTCGTTCAGGCGTTCATTCATTCGTTGCATTTCGCCACTTTTTCTATACCCCCATCGCATAGGTCTGTTATTTCGTATTTGACGTCGACCTATAAATTGTAAATTGAAACATTGTAAGTTCATCCGAGTAGGAAACATAAGCTTTTTTTCCTTGAAGGACGCCTTTCCTCGGACGAAAGATGTCAAATTTCTTCAAATTAGATCGTCAATGTTCAGGAGAAACGCTGGAAATTTGATTCACTCGTTTTATAGAGTCGGGTCAAAAACGCAGGGCACGTTTTTGTCGGATGAAAGCAGGCGATGAATGTTCTAACGTCACGTATATTTTGCCGTCTGCGTCACCGCGCGCGAAGTTATACGAAATAACCACAGCTCGACTGACAGATTAATTTCCTGGACATTAAGAGTGCTCGTAAACCGCTTAAAAAAAAGCCCGCTTTTGTAATATCATTCACTTGCCGAATAATATATAAGGAGTTGGAGCCGCGGAGTGAGAAGAATCACAGAAATATATCGAGATGTGCATTTCACCTTGTCATAAATTGATGCAGCTGCAGTTTTATACTTTAAAGTGAAAAACTGGTGGAAAGAAAGAGGACGGGGAAGGTAAAATGGAACGAATAAAAATCCCAGCCATGAAAGAAAGTAGCAATAACGTATAATCTTCTTTCTTCTCTCTTCTAGGATACTATTATATTTTAAATTATGAAGTTTTCCTCGATATAATTCATATTGCAAACAGAGGATGGTAAAAGTTCATCCACCCTGTCTCCGGGAATAACCGATTAATGTGGAACAAATTCGACTCCATTCCAGTAAAATTATCCTCCTTTAATTAATTTAATCCAGCAATTGTACCACGGTATAAGCTGTACGCGGAATTTTCCGAAAGACGGATATCGATGAACAATTATCTACTCTAGATATTCTGTTCGTTGAATTTTCCACCACCTCTTTTTTCGACACGGGCTCTAGGGTGATCTTTTCAATGAAAATAATTGCGAAATACTTTGGCGCTTTGCCGACAGAAAGCATATTATCGACGAACGTTGGATGAACGTTACGTCAGCTGGTTTATTTTCCTCTGTTATTCTTAGCCGGAACAATTATTTCTTTTCACCAGCCTATAATAGCTAAGGAAAACAATAATCGAGCATCTCAGCATCGACGAACATTAGGCAGACATTATTGGTACATCTATTTATTTTTCTAACGCGTCCTAACCGAAGTCGATTTCTGGGTCCGAGGAGTATTTTTCTTTTCAGGTAAATTTAGAGATCAAGACAGAGGTGGCGAGAGGATTTCTTTGGCGTTTGGATGTTGTTATTTCTGTAGAACGACTCATTCGAACGAATCTCGTCCAACCAAGCTTGAGCGCGAAGGGCGCATCGCAGATTCCGCCGGGAAATAGCTGGGCCGTATAAAGTATAAATTATTCATCCAATCCTGTCGGAGGAAGAGTTGAAAAATAGTAGAAAAAATTGAACGAACTCGAAGGGAAATGTTGTCCACTATTTTTGCCAGTGGGAAAAACTTTGAACGTTCCAGATTTTCCGAGTGGTAGAAAAAATGGCATTTACTCTCCGTCTCTTACTACGCTCGCATTTTTATACGAGTATCGAATACGTGCTTTTATTCCGCGTTTCGGAGGTGGACATGCGCTGCATGCAAAAGCCGGTGAAATATCCGACACAAATAATCACGATCTAATCCTCGTGTTTCTACCAGATGTATAAATTTTCGTCAAAGTTAGACGTTGTATTCATCAGCATCCGAAGTAAACAGCTTAATTAATTAAATACGTTAGAGAAGTGACGTGTGAGGTATAAACACCGAAACTAGCGTCCCGGCTGTAGGTCGT
Organism: Neodiprion virginianus; assembly: GCF_021901495.1. Classification (NCBI taxonomy): domain Eukaryota; kingdom Metazoa; phylum Arthropoda; class Insecta; order Hymenoptera; family Diprionidae; genus Neodiprion; species Neodiprion virginianus. The sequence continues at coordinate 31,659,590 of NC_060877.1, read as the reverse complement.
TGAATTTCACGACGAGAGTTTTCGCGAAGGGGAAATCCGTCCTCCGCGCTTATTCGACTAAAATGAATTATATCAGACATTCCGTTCTACGTCTTGAGATATTATCTTTTCAAATTTACCTAGCTCTTTATATCAGCCGGAGATCTTTTGCGGTATAAGGAGGAAGATTTTCAAAGAAGAAGAAGAATGGGGGGAAGAATTAGAGAATCGTGGAACATGAATCCACGTTCCATCGTTAAAGGTGACGTGTTTAGGCGTTGCGGTCTCCTTCGACGTTTCGCATCATTTCTTACAACGGGTTGCTTTTTTGCTGGAGCTACTATAATTTCTCCAGACAAGGTGTCTTCTGGAAATAATTAAACTCCGGCATAGTTACAGATTGGTTAATTTTCTAATCCACTGAACAATGGAAATGGCGCATGAGTCGCAGGTGATAAGGGACGGGGTTTAATTAAGCACTGTCGAATTATACATCGGTAGCTTATTCCGATGTTGAGATAATGGCTGTAGTAATTCGCGCGTGAAATTTTTTACTATCGGCTGACCCTTTGGACCGTAAAAAAGGTTTGTACAAGAGATGCTGATGGGATTAACGCAACGTAGTTGTATGAAATACTCCGTACGGCTATCAAGAGATCATTGTTCCTATTAACCGAGGAGACAATGGGAGGAAAAACCTTGGGATTATTTTCATAACCAAAGAACGCATGCCGAGGTATGTAATCGTATCATCTCCTGCTTACCCCTCATAATCTCGAACGGCGTATTGCCTTCATTTTCGGCACAAAGAGGTGATTAAAGCGATCAATAAGCCGAAATGGTAAACGGTATAGACCGGGAATTACGCAGGTGGTAATTTGTTTGTTTCGAGATTTGCGAAACGTCTTTGCCACAATTACAGTCCGACTTATGTCGATTTATCAAAGGATCAACCAGCCAGAACTTCGACGGTTTCTCGGATCTCGAGAAGTTTCGGTACTTCGGAAACGAAGCACCTTTGTCAGTCTCGTGATTCTTCAACCGTTTCGCAAGAGGTTTTTAAGATTTCGCGAAAATATTCGCATTTACGAGCAAGCATATTGCAGGATATTATCCCAGCAATTTTATCCTTATTTCTTTTTATTAGCCGCAATTGTACATAAAACCCGCGGCTATGAACCTAATTTCAAGCCATCCTCGCAGGGCGAGGCGGAGCGGAAACTAAATGGAATTCCTTCTTTATCAATGGCATTTATCTCGTCTTGCTCTGTTCAGTTGATAAATTGCATCTTCTCACCGTATCTTCAATTCTTGTTCCACAAACGATCCACGATTCATTTAAATCGCTAACGAGAAATGTGCCTTCATCCACGCAGATGCGATTGGTCGCCATATACCATATTGGTCGTATAGTACATATATAATACATATATATAATTATATATATATATACACGTATAATTGTACGCCGTTTATTTCGTATTCAAACGACTAACGACGTATGATTGAAATCAACCTGTGAACCTATAAAAAATGTCAGGTTATGTCTCGGCGTGTCTCAAACTGAAAAAATTCAACCTTGGCCTGTGCGAATGTTTATAACTTTATATTTTCACCATAAATAACAATACGCAGGACTCGTGACGTAATGATTATTCATTTATTTGATATCTGTGAAACGCTCGTCACCGCACAGGCACCTTTGCCTGTTTATTCTTCGTTCCGATAGAATATACAAAGCGTATAATACGAAACTCAAACAGGCAACTTTAACAGAGGGGAAAAAGTGTTCATCGTCAATCCCAACGTACGCCGTGACTGCGGGATAGTAGGTAATTCGCGCGTCATCGAAGGGGAATTCGTCGTCATGTTGTCGCCGAGTGTTGTACTTCAACAAACGTTTTTTCACCCTTTTAATGATTAAGAAAACAGTGAGAGTGAATTTTCATTGGAAATGCCTGCAGAATGCGGATGTCAATCGTCAGTTAGTATTTATATTTCTTTTTCCAATTTCCTTAAGTTTCTTACGCCGCTTACCTCCGGAATTTGATGAAATTTTCATCGACTTTGTCAAAGACAATTACCAAATTACAATCATAGTTACAATTGCGTCCAGTCATCAGAGTCAATCCAAATGAAATTTGTTCGATAAAATTCTACTTTGAGCGATCATCTTTCCTTACTATACAATGAGAATCAATCGTCACCTTATTATGTTGACCATTATGGAATGTAAGATCTATCTAATTCACGTATTCCTCGATGCTAAGTCTCGATTCGGGTGATAAATCTTGACAGATATCCCTTCCCGATTCGTTCTACATTAAACAACCGAACATGTGCGAAATTTTCGTCGCTTGAAGGTGACGGAATATTCCCGTGATCAACAATGGCATCTTTAGTACCAGAATCAAGGTTCTATCTGCGTTCTGCATATCTTCCGATGCAGTAACGTGGACGTCTATGATGCAGAGTGTAGAACGTTGCGATTTTTCTCAGTGCTCGAAGATATCTAGGTCGTATCTCAAGAGCTTTTCACGTTTCAATTGACAAGGAAGAAAAAAGTATCTGCACGTCACGCGAACGCGGTTGCGATTTGATTTCTCAAATTCTGCCCCGAAGGGTTCCGTATAACGTGATATATACACCATCATTCCCCATCCCCATCCTTCCTCATACCGAAATTTGCATATGCGTAATCCGTTCCGGATCTCCCAAACTTCTTTGCAGCTCCCGTGAGTGCCATGAGTGAATCGTTCGAGTCCCAATCCCGCATTTAACGCAAGGCTCTGACGACTTATTTAAAGGTTTTCGGTATTGACTAAGGACAACGACGCGGCTGATCGGTCTCCTGCATATTAATACAACCCTGCAGGGTGTGATGGTGGTATTGGGTCTGCCCCTGATCAGTGCCAAGACAACCGATGTGGTAATCACATGCGTCAAGCGTCGATCAAAGCATTCGAAGCACCGAGGTGTGTCGAAGCTGGGGAATTGCGGTTGTTCCCTTACACCAGCAAAGATTCGAGGTCGGAGGTCAAAGAATCCACGCGTCGGGTGAACGGTCGAAATCACGGTTGGCGGTCGCGTACTGGAAACGAAAATGGACGAAAGAATCCCACGATGTCGGGTGATTCGTTGGAAATGAGTATACACGTGGGTACGAGTTGAACGTATCGGTCTGAATCCGGGGAGTTTAATTAACCCGGAAGTACAATGAAGTAGAGAAATTAAGCGGCGGCGAAATGGCGAGTGGAACGAGATCGCACGGTTTGAAAAATTGAGAGTCCAAGAAAAAAGGAGAGGGTTAGGAAAAAAAAACCGTTGAATCACGTTCGCCTCCGGAGACCCTGGAAGTTCCTGCACAATTCCCAATTCGGTTGTTCGGGGAATCGCATTCCCGAACTCTTCACTCATTATCCTCGGCCATTTAATCCCTGCACTTTTAGTACTTCTCTATCACCCTGCAAATCGTTTTCCGCGACTTTGGTCATACGGACTCGCTACCCTATTTCCCTAGCGAATACTACCCCTCCATATAATCAGGCTTTTATCGATGCACGATGCGCACCGTGCCCGCGTCCATCGCCATTGTATTCGGCCTATGTATTCGATCCTCTTCGGCGCCTCGAACCAGCTTGTCGTAATTTGTTGTGTAAATAAACATTTCCAAAGAGCCGATACGGCGTGAGTAATTATTGTACATGAGATTCAAATTTCTTAAAATTATGCATCAATCGCACGCATATTTTAGAAAGAATTACAGTATACTTACTAGAAATAATGTTTTTTTCATCCGTCGACATTCCACGGCATATTCCATGGATTGTAACGTGGGCAAATATTTCCGCGATATGTTTCTTTTTGCTTTTCTTTGTTTTCTTGTTACTACTGGACTTTTATGGAATTTTTGCAACACCTGAATTATTTCATACAGCGAATTCAATACGCTAACAAAACGTTCCGTTACACCGTCTATTGAAACTGTTTTTCCGTCGGCCTGTACTGGAAATTTTGCCGTCGTTGAGTTTATGTCTATATACATACACATATATATCGGACGCTGTCAGCAGTTGCGAATTTCGCGACAGCAATATCTATAACCGAAGCACCCTTTCGCCGAACCGTAGCTCGAACTGCTGGGCAGGCAAAAATTTCCGGCCTTTCCTCGAACCTCGGGGCCGCAGGCTGAACAGCAGGGAGGCAGAAAACATGATAGGAATAGTATAAAACTTTTCTAGAACTTTTTTGCACACCTGAATGAAGCAGGTGCAAATATTCGCTACGCGATTGGAATACTTCCGTAAAAGTCGTGCGATATGCACGCATGCATATAATCGCCGTGAGCAACGAAGCGCAGCGACATCCCAGATATTTTTATCCCCTTAACCAGCGGACTTATAAAGATACGTATTATACGTCGATAAGTTGGAATAGCGTCGTCTGTGCCATAGAGAAGAATGTGTTGTAGGTACGTCATGTGCAGGGGACTACAAATTGACTAGAGGAGATTGCAATCGAGTGAATTTACCTGAGAGTTAGACGTTAATCGCGTTCAATTAACATCCGGAAGTTGGTAGGATTGCCGTGGTTCCGTAATGATTCGTTAGTTGAAATGTACCCTGGCTTTAACGACACAGCCAGCTGCACTCTCTCGGGGTTCGAGAAAACTCTTGGAGTTAATGTGGAAAGACGGATGAGCTAAAAAGGATAACGAGGCGCGTGTCTGTTTCATGCCGTTCACGCATTCCGTAAAAAATTTAATTCTCCGTGCAGCCCGGAAAAGTACGTCGAAATTCGTAGCGCTGGAACAGCTCGTTCATCACCGAAGAGAAGAGAAACGGCAGAGTTTCAAAAATCGATTCTCCAGGTCTTAGGCGGCACGAGCTTCACAGTGTCAATCGGAACGGTACAAATTGTTGTAAAAGTTGATGGCGATGACTGCTAATGATTGAGATCAGTATGTTGAAGAAGGTAGTATTCTTGAAAATGAAGGTCAAAAAGGTACGAAACAAATCTTGTTCCCGTTTCGACCCAAGTGGGTAGCCATCCGCGGAACGAATTTATGTTGAAAATCTGTTCGACAATAACGAAAATATAAATTGTTATCCTACGGGAGCATCGGTTCACATCTGAAGGGCTTAGCGGAAATGTTGGTTCAAAGGCCGCCGATAGAAAGATTATTCTAAAAAGTGTTTGCAGAGGTCACGTAGATAGGAGGGTGGATGGGTCGAACAACCCGCAAGAGAACGTTCTAATCTCGATTCGATGGACAAATGTATTCCTCCTGAGTGTTGGTCGAAAAGTTTCATCCACCTCGAGCTGTTGTATCAACAGGACTTCTATGGAACGGAATGTATCGAGAGCTCCCTCGACGTACTGCGGGAATAAATTTTTGACAAAGCAGATTACCTGCCATACGTTTTTCTTTTTCTTCACGAGATTGAAACGCGCATTTCACTTCGAATTGAAATCATATTTCATATCACACGGAGTCTTATTCTTTACGCCTATCGACACGCGGGCTGAAAAGGTAGATTTCTTTCGCTTATGTTTCGATTGACTTCGAGAATTTCCATCTACGCAAAGTAGGTACGCCTCTGCGGGGAAAAGCGGCGTTCTTTGATCTTTACGGTTCTGTTATATTGGTTATATCGCATTCGCGTTTTATCAATTTTTAAGGAAAAAATTGAATTCCCTATTTTTAGGTAAACTATGTACCTATACTCGAGGATTCTTGACATGTGTCCATTATTAGAGGTACAGAAAACGATACATACGTGTATAAAACAATACATACGAAGACGCAACGCAGCAAAATGAAAGTGGCTCAGTCTTACAGCGAGTGTAATTTCACTCTTTAACGGTACGTTATTCGATCAGGCTGACATCCTACGATATTTTAGTTCTCGGGATGAGGTCACTCCGTATCTCACGGGTTTCCGGATGCCTTGACAGAGAGAATCGATGGCTCGGTGGTTCAGGCTCGCAAATATCGGTCACTTTGCCGTCATCATTTCACATCCACCAATCATCCCCTCCCACTTTAATAACTTAGTTTGACAGGCGCGAAATATTCCGTCCCTAACGCTTGCAGTGTATTATCACTCTTCCGACCCCCCGATGATCAGATAAGTACGATCAACATAACTTGGCCTATACTCGATGAGAAAATTTATGCTTTCCGGCTGTATTTTCATACCGCTACCAAGCCAACAGGAATTTTAGGATCCCATAAACCCCAACATCATCTCTTTCCGAGACTTGTTCCCTCGGATGATAAATCTGTCATTGCAGTTTTTTTTTCCGGTGACAAGTTTTCATCACTTTATCTCGGGGCCCCGCTGTGATCAGAAATGAGTACAACTTCAGCTAACGATATAAGACATCGTGAAAGCGAAACTTTTGCCCTAAGTTTTTTTCTTTTTTCTTTTTTCGAAGTCAAAGTTGTTGAACTTGTGACGCTTTGCTATCCAAAAATTATGAGGAAGAAGTTTCGCGGGCAGTGTCAATTATTTGACTGTGAGAAAAAAAAGCAGGAAAATTCTTCACTGGAAACTAAATTTCTACTCGTTACGGTTTGCGACAGCTATTGGAAAAGTTCAGCATTGAATCGCAGTGCTCGACTCGGTACAGAGTTTAATAAATTTGATATTGGTATATAACTGGCATATGCTAACCCTCATTAATAAGGACGCGAAATCAATGGCTCGAATTATTTGTCTTTGTGGAAAAACGACTCGTGATCACGATATTTTCTAGAGCATAACGGACGTTTAATTTCACGAAATTGATGCCCCTGTATGCAACAGTACGAAAGCACATTGTACGTAATTACATGTTTTAATTAAACTCATCAAGCGAACGTTTGCACGGTAGGCAAACGAATGTATCCCGGTCGATTTTCACCCGCAAATATCACTTCGACCGGCAAGGATTCTACGAGTATAACGATGACCAGCTCTGACACGTATATTTATCGAGTTTGTCTCACAATCAGTGAAGACAGGTGACATCAAAGTATTGATCACCGCAATCTCCGGGTGACAAGCAATTTTCACCGATGAATTGATTACACCTGCTTTATACCTGGATCAAATAACACTCAAATGTGAAACAAATATCAATGTATTAATCGGGGAAAATGAATGTCACAAATTAACCGCCTTGCTTAAATTATTCGTACCATTAACAGGAAGCTGTAAGTAGATTTTACGGCGTATAGAAAACAAGCTTTCATTCTTCACTGTAAAATTTGAAATTCAATAGTGTACGTCTCTACAAAATATTATCGGCAGCAATCAATAACTCTTCGGCCTAAACGGTGAAATAAATTTAATAGATTACACCAGAGAATTTGATGAATCTCGAGTTTATTCGGTATTTATGATGCCAGAAATTAATCTTTACTTTCGGTATGGTTCATGGGACATGTGGGTGTTATTTGACCGGACGGAGATTTGGTATAGTCCAGATTAGGTGGTTCAAGACTTTGCAGGATATTTTTATAACCGAAAGCGGAAGCTTCAGTCGCTGTTATGAACTTGTCATTGTTGGTTGAGTATTCGAAAATGAAAAATCGACTCCGATTATATCAGTATATTTTAATCACACGCTCTTGTATGTGAGATGCCGGCCATTCCGTTTTTCAAGATGGAAAGGACACGTGTCCTCAGCCCGTGCCTTATCACTGGCAACCAAATTGTTCGTACAACTAATAGTACAGTTTTTGTGACAGATTAATCGGGAGTGTATAAATAAATTTTTTAAATATTAAAACACAATTATTATCAATGTAATAACAGCCTGTTCAATTTGTACTGCAGAATGTTATTCGCATTTGGGCTCGACTTTTATTTCGCACATGAAATAAAACCGCTGCCTGCAAGCAACGTCATTGAAACCATTAGTTTTGTTGTAAACTGCCATGTAGGCACCGCAGTGTTCACCGACGCCATAGTTGTTGGGCTCACCAGCCGCCCATTTTACAAACGGCAGCCTATGGCCTACAACGGGAAAGAAAGGCGAAGAAAAAAACGTGTGAATGAATCCTTGGAATTACGTACTTCAAATACTGATCAACTCACCGTTGATTGTAACCCACGGATATTCGACCGACTCGCGCTTGAATCCAATATGGAAGTGGATAATTCCTCTGCCTAAATAATATCTCCCCATGAAACGTACAATATCGTACTGCGCTCCATTCTCAATTATCACCAACTTTCCATTCTCTTCTTTACATCGTTCGTTAGCTTCGGTCCAACTCAGCCTCTCGTCGAGATGAAGCTTGTACGCGTGCGGACTGGTTGTGTACTTACAGTAATCCTCAGGGATAACTGTACAGAAAGCTGGTTTCGGTACGGGGGGTTCATCATCGGCAATCTCTGGCGGCTCCAAGTTGTGCAGCTCGTCTATAGCCGGGCAATTGGTGTAATCCGTGCTCTTCGGCCCCATGATACCTGAAATCAAGATGGGATGTGCAACTGATACCGGTTAAAAAATTATTGTCTCCAGAAATTTTACTATAACGGTGAAATACTGAATCTTCATCACTTGTAGAGCCTTGAAAGCAACAGAGTTCAGTACTCGATCACTTCCGTCAAAGAAGTACACTTACGATGATGGTGGTGATTCCGCGAGTCGACTTTCACCAATACCAGGATAACCAAGACTGGAAGTATACCGATAAGTTTGCGCATTTTCGAGCCTTCTGAAATTGATAGAATTATTCAAGTATGTCCAAGTCTTCAGTCTCGTCTAGTTTCCTGATTTCACAGATTTGTGATTTCAATTAATCGTTGGATCTCAGTAGTAGCAGACAAGTTCTTTCGAGAATACAGAGATTAAATAAAGCGGTAACATCAATAACAGAGGTTCGTAAATAAGGGGTGTTGTGAATTTAATGTCTCTCAAGTCTTATCTCAGGTGTGGGAAAATTCTGAGTAAAGTCATTTTCCGCGGTGAGTTGACAACAAAGAAATTTCTACGACATGAGTGGGAAGAAAAATATACTGACGAGTAACACCAACCAGAGCACAAACGTTCCTTTATTTCCTCAGTACGCTACACCGGCTGTTTAGACGCTTGTCCAACTGTGACCTGGTTAAGAACTCTGGCCTTTAACAAGCTCAGCTCTGCCAGTGATGTGAATTAATCAAAAGTGTCAAATGCATTAAAATCCAATGGTACTGTTTTCATGGCTTCGATAAGAATTAATTGTGAATTTCAGCTCGGTTCGTGCACCCGACGTGACGAATAAATCATGTGTGAAACGCGAAATTGCACAACATGTGGTATCGGGAAATAACAATTTGCTGATAGGGAAAGTAATCGGGCAGTGCTTGCTCGGTATATTTGTTTGTATACGCTTGAAGTTACGCAAATTATGTGCTGCTCTCTGTGAATGTTGGTAAGCCTAGCCCGCCAACATTTGCATAGAGGCTACATGCATACTATAACGGAATTTGTGTAATTGATTGATAATTAACATTTCGAAGACCGTGTAACCACAGTGTACCAATGGATTGATTGATTGATGTTCCGTATTGATACCGGCGATTACGTAGCTGTAACTGACTATTAATTTAGCCTCGAAGAAACTTTAATTTCAGAAGCTCAGGATAATTTTATTTTCTTTAGCTGTAGGCAAAGGTCTCTACGCTAATTAGCAATATTGTCGCAATCACCTCGCGAATAATTACAGACAAAAACTCAGTCAAAGTATTGCAGGAATATACAAGGAGTTTCTTTATTAAAAAGTTGTGCTTTCAAAGCTTAAGAATGTAATTAACTGCATACTCTATGTCATCTTCTCACTGTCATCTTTTACGCCCATTCATAGTAGTAAGCATTAATTACAGAGGATACACTTTATTGAAGTTTGTATTCACTTTTACGTATACATTGAATTCTCTGTGATATGTATTCTAGTGTATAAATGCGAAGTGTAGAGATCGCGGTCAAAGGAATTTCAACCTGTACCCTGTAGGTAATTTTCCTGAACTTCCATTATAAATTGTCAACCACGTTATTTGAGGCCAGCATCTTCATTCATCGTAATTAATATTGCAAGCATAAATCGATAGAAGAATTTTCGCATCGCTTATAAACAATGAACCCTGGTAAATATCTGTCGTACAAGGAAATTCACGATCTGGTGGGGAAAGAAGCGTATAAAGGGATGACTTAGGTTACCTATTTAAAATTTCTTCTCCCCCAAACGAGGAATTAGAGCATTAACATACAATGCGAGTGAATGAATTCAGATCAACACAGCAATGAGATGGAAATATTATACGTAATGAGACAAAGCAAAGTGGCGATTTTGTGATTTATTTATTGAATACCAAGTAAAACACCTACGCGTACTGTAGAGAAATATTAATTTCACATATAAAGAGAAGAATAACCAAGCAAGTATCCGCGGTCCAGCCCTCGTTGTCGTTTTTCGTGATCCAGAATCCCTCCAAACTTTTTTACCGAAGGATTGGAGTACTCTGCATCATTCGAGGCCCATTGTTAGAAAAGCAAGGGTTTACCTGAAACGCAAAGCGTACTTGAATATCAATGTACCATTGTACCGTTGTACCATACTTTCGTCACTTATTTCTGAAGGACAAAAAGTACTCGTTAACGATTGAACAACTGCATTTTCCTTCACTTTGATCCGTCTTGATTCTAGCCTTCCGAGAAAATCAGATTATGACAAAGTAACCGTGTGTACAAATGCTTTGTAAAATTGACGTTGAGAAACTATTCTAAAATGTCATCGAAAATCACGCAAATGGTCAGTAGTAGTAGCGTGTCTTTCAATAGAAATAGTCGACCTTCTGTCAAGGACTCGAAGCAATAGGTAATGTCTTTTTTTACGTTTAAAAATAGGGCGGAGGAATCCTTCGAATTTCTGATGGTTATCGGGAAACGTAAGCACCGGTAATACACTCACCTGCTTCTTCGTCGAATATTGGAAGAGCTATCGTGTTGTTTAACAGGATGTCGTGATCGCCTGTACGTTGGTGAGTAAAAATTTGCTCTCCGGTAAGGCGATAGTAGATCAGCTGTAGATTGCAGAGAGCCTGGTTTTATTGGATTTGAAGACGAATATCTAGAGTGTGGCGGATGTCCTCCATGTCCTGACGGAGGTCCGTCTTCGTCAATTGATTTCTTTCGATAGATATCTGGAATGTGATGTCCGTGGTGTCTTCGAGTTGATGTTGAGTTACCATCAATTTCACGGAAAATTCCCGTCGAGTCGACGTCATCTCGATGGATTTTTGAATGATTGGTCAATTTTTGAAGAAGGGTGACAATATTCAATGTTAATTGAGCATAATTTGCCGGATCCAACAATTCCACAAAGTGGTTGTTGTCGTCAGTTTGAAATTCATTCGGATTTTTACCTGGTCTCAGGGAAACCGAATCATATGGGTTTGAGTGATAGTCGTTAAGATTGTCTGTGGATGGTATATGCGGCTTTGCATCATTTTTCGTTGGATTTAAAAGGTTTTGGAGATTAATAATCGTATTATTTTTGTTTGGCGCACCATTCAAGTACCAGATAATAGGCACATTCGCCGGATTTTTAGGTGTGGTTGGACCGTGGGTTTCGTGTTGTTGGTCTGTTTTAAATGCCCATTCTAGAAACGATTCGATATCTGATAATTCAATATCTAACGGTTCGGGTGTCGTTTCAGGAATTGGCGGAACAGTGGTTGGGTGTTCTTCAGTATTGGCTAAAGGGCGAAAACCTAGATAATCTGCAAGTTTTTCAAAAGGGGTTGCGAGAGGTTGTAGCACGTCGTTAAGTGCCTCCGTAAGGCTATCATACCGTTCATCCCCGGGGCCAAGGTAGTCAAGAAATATATCGAAGAAGTCTGCTAGATCTTCGCGGCTTGCAATGGGATTGATGATGACAGATAATGGTTCAATGACTGGTTTAACTAGTACCTGATAGGCCGGCTCAAGGGGTTCTATTATCGTATTGACTAGAGCAAGCAAGGACCTTGGCAAAGAGCGATAATCGAAACTCGGCAACTTCTCGCTCGATACTTGATTGGCGATATCCTCGAGTTTTGATATCAGCTGCTCATAAATGTCGCCAAGGTTCAATGATGACCGGCCACCATGACGTCGCCGAAGCCCATTTCTGTGTACCGTTGATTGCATTTTGGAACCTTTCCCGGGTGAAGAGTCTATCGATAACGGGCCATCTGAATCATCTGTTTTGAATTCGGTGTCCACCTTTTCGGGATCCATAGTAATTTCTCCGGGTTTGTCGTTTCCAAGAGGTGACAACGTCGACCCTTCATGCCTACCAACTACTCGCGAGGACCGTTTATCCCACTGGACCGAATTAGTATTCAGCCCATCATCTAAATACGGAAAGAGTTTTAACAATTAACCATGTTGCTGACCATAATCTAAGTAGCCGCCATCACTTGCAACCAACTTGTACCGCTACCTACGGTCATTTTTCGTTGGATTCTCTCTGTTTCTTACTACCGAGCGTTGGGCACCTGGGGTATAACTTCCACCTGAAGAATTCGGCATCAGTTACCACGGTCATGAGATGTCAAATGAATAAATTCGTACCTTGAACGCCATGCGACATCAAAATAACATTCGCCGTAATCAGGCTTAGCAGAAGCTGACACGTGCGATACCGACGTTCTCGCATGATGGTGATCAATCTCTACAACGTGTAGCGATAAATATTCGAATCCTGGACGGCAAATTTAACAGTTCGTAACACTTGTAATTTGACTCTTAATTCTTTTCAACTTGCTAGTGTTCACTATAGATCGCAGTGTCAAACTCTAGGCCTCGCAATCCCTCCTCGACTGCAGAGAGTTACCAAAGGCCCACTCGACTTAATAGAAGCAAGTTTTACTATAATTAAAATTCAGATAAACATTGACGATGCAGATATTCGGCGCAATCATTTCAACACGTATACAATCACAGGAGGAAATAATGCGGGGGTCCGGTTTAATGCGATTCTCGTGTCAAATCCTTTATTCGTGATCTGTGAAATCGATCGGACCACTAAATAACATTTGTCACGGGTATCACACTACGGCCAGCGTTGATACACATAAGCTGATTGCGAGTACTGCAATGCCATGATTCGATCATGGTCACGTCAAGCAACGTATCAATGCACTGCAATACATATGTAGAGTCACAGAATTACTTGAACTCTTAAGGCAGCAAATTCGGATACCGCAGGTGTGACGAACGTCCGAGTTTTCTTTAGCCTCACCCTCGCAATCATAGAACAATTAAGCATTTCTCCAAGTGTAAATAACGAATTTCTTCTATTTTTAATGAAAATGTACCGATGTACTGATTACCGATAAGACAGCGGTAAAATAAATTGAACGGTTGTCGGAAAACTTGTGACATCTAAGGAAACGAATTCGGAGCTAGAAGACGTCTACCTTCGGAGTCTACGTTAAGCTTGGACAGGTCACAGTCCTTCTACAGTCCTGAATCAATTTGGCGATAGCGCTATCGGAATCGCAATACGCCAGTGAAGTAAATACGAGCGGCGAATTCGCTCGCGGAAACTATCAATCTTACTTTGCGTGGCAACGAAAGCTCATTTCGACGTTTATCTTTGCCTGTTAGGCATGCATTAATACCTCGTATATGTCAACCAATTGAAGATTTATGAATGTAGTGATTCGAACGCCATGTAGAGTTGCCGGCAACGCGTGATTAGAAAAATTCAAACGATTGGGTTAAATTAAAGCAGAAATTCACGTCGACTAGGCAGCTGCACATTTTCCGAAGAAGGGGATGTTTTTCAAGTATTTAGCTATTTTTATTCGTTTACACAAACAGGCGGAGAAATTTAGTAAAATTCTTCATTGCCTCGTCACTGTTGTTTCGCTGGCAAAGAATGAAGTATAATATGGTACACTCAGACTAATTGGAGGAGATTGCGGGCAAGGCTGGGAAACGTTGGAGGCACAATTTTTACAAAAAAAGTGGTTTTAGGCTCACCGTGAGCCAGCCCATGATTTTTTTTCTTTCTAAATTGCAATCACACCTCGCCTGCTCGTTTAGCCATCATCGGTTACTCAGTCATCTTTAAAAGAGATGACCTTTTTTTAACGATAAATATAATTACGTATCCATTAGGCAACCATCTGTAACCTAAAAGCGTTAGCAGTCTGAAAAATTGCGTTACATCGATGGAAAACCGCTACAAATTATTATTATTGTTATTTTCTTCCTTGTATCCTCAATTTCTGGTACTGCTAAATTCTTCTGAAATTATTTTCGGGAAATAACTAGATCTAGTTCCATTTGTTTAGAAAAATAATCATTTTACTTGCCTCTAAATCGGTTTCGTCTTTTTACATGAATTCTTTGCATACGAATTTCTCATCGAAATTTTTTCTCTACTGTACCCATCAGTTCACAAGCTTTAAAAAAATGACTAAAATCCATACAAACCGATTGGATCAATTTTATTACGAGAAGTTTGAGGGACAGAAGTGGAAAAGAAATCCAATAAACCGGAGTATTTTAGTCAATATGTCGCTCAAGTATCGCATCAACGTTGAATATTTACAAACCTGTCAATTTGGCGAATAAAATCAAATACCTCTTCAAATTTATGTTTTCACATTTTCATGCCGTTTGACTTGATTAGATTAGGTTAAGTTGATTAAATTACAGAAAAAACAACACGCCGGCTCGACTCTGTCTCAGCCAAGCGTCGGGTCAAAGTATTAGCACTGGCTTAATAAGTAATGATATCACGCTTACCCCACGAAGTACTAAAGCATCTACTCTCCGGTTACGAATCTCTCCGCATCCCGATCATTCGGACATGTGTATCCCAATGCAAAATATATTCGTGGAAAGTTCTCGGGAAGAAATATCGTATAATAATCCCTCATGTTGCCAGAGAAGTAGTAAATCAGACGGTAATTTTTCTCCGTGTGAGTTTATCTTTCTGATGGAGGAAAAAACGCCGCCGCTTCCTCAAAATATTTCGAGGAATTTTCAACGAGGATCGGCGCTACGTGATCAGTCTGTTTTCCGAGTAATTAACTCTGGGCTTTTTAGTACGAATATAGGTAATCAACGCCGCCGATGAATAAATAGCCGTGTTACCTTTGGTAGTAAAAGAAGCCGAAAAACTCGCGAAAAATTTTTAACCACTACCGAGCCGCCCTAGTATGTCGAGAGAATTTTTATGGTGGGGTAGGCGTAGATCGATCAAGATCGAAGGAAGCTATTTCCAATTTGTAAGTTATAGAGCGCAATAGCTATAAAACGGAAAAGGCCTTGAACGCAGATTGCAGAGCCGTAATGATAAGACAAAATTATAATTCTGATTTATCGTAGCGGGACTGAAGAGGCGGCGGTGAGTGGATAATGTGAATATACTTGGGGAAACTTGGATAAAGATTAGTTATACCTATGCCTAGTTATACCGAAGCATCATATTCGGTGTAAATTTTCACCCTGCAGGGAAACTACGATTAAAATTTCCGATTCAGCGTATTTTCCGCGATATTACCGAACGGTTACAATTATCAACGATTACCCAGCACACGTTGAGAAATGTTGGATCGAACGGAAATTGACAAACGGTGAACCGAAAATCGATCCCGTTTCTATCGTTTTTTGGAGTTCTGAAGCCCCCTTCGAAAACGCTACCATCGAACCTGCTTCACTTCAAAGCTGCTCTCCGATAGCAGAGCAGAAAAATGGGAGAGGAGAAGCAAGCGATGACACTAGTGATGATACAAGGTAAGGGTGAGGGTGAGGTATTACACCATGTAACCCTATAAAATGTTCGGCCCTATAAACGAAAGAAATACAGCCCCATTTTTATATATATATATATATTCTTTTATTACGAGTTGATTTGTCTTTCTCAGCAGTAAAATATACGCTAAAATAAATCTAGACTTGTGCGACGAGATCAGGCCTTGTTCTCTCTACTCAGAAGCGACCATTTCTTACCCTCTGACATTGACCTTAGCTGTACAGAAATGTCTACGCCGTACATTTTGGCCATTTGACAATGGATCATAATTTTCTCGCTTGGTAAGACTCGTTCATAAGTTAGTTGAACAAAGTCGTATTCGGCACAGAGACCTTATTATTTTTTTCGAATAAATCAGTATTGTTTATTTCTCAGAAAAGCTCAAACAAGTTGTCTCGAGATATTTTCTACGTCGTTGAACGGCGGGGATGAATTTAACTATGTAAGATCAGAAGACGAGCCGTCTTGTTGATCTCTGCGATCAATCAAAGGTGGAGAACGAAGGTATTTCATTACCAGGCAAGAAATCCCGTGAGAGATAGCAAAAGTAAGCGGCAAATCCGTGGAGTGTTCTGTTGGAGAATTGAAAAATTTTACGACCGGTCCTTATTTTATTGGCGACTCTGTTTGCGTTCTGAGAATCTATAGATAGATATAAATTATATACGAGAATAGCCCAGTCCATAAACTAACTCTAACCCAATTACCTTTGCCTCCGAGGCAACGAGGCAGTTAATAGAACTCCTTTCGGCTTGGACCAGCATGGCAAATGGGTACCGTGATTGTAGCTATGAAAATTTTATCATTATATGATAAAACCATGCGAATACCTGCATAGATATTTCACGGAATAACGGTGTATGGAAAATGAAACCGTGGCCTGCTATCTGTCCAAATTTTATATCTTTCTCGAAGAGACCGTATATGTCGTAACATTGCATTTTGACAATGCGTGTTAAGGACCGCCATCTCCCCTGTATCGCGTATCTAGACTAGCTTGGTAGCAGCGAGAAATCAAGGCTCACAGTATGATCGAAGCTAGATTCTTAAAAAATATTTCTTATTTCGTTGCTGCGGAAAGACATCGTGGAGAAGGAGAAAAGGAGAGACTGGAAGGCTACCGCTGCCTGAGAAACGCTGTTCCGTTGCTGCATCACTATCGAGTTCACGAAATTGATGCACGATTATCATCACTGATATACCGCCAACGTCGACACATCCCTGGCAGGTGCTTCAACGTTTCGTTATCGGTATCTGTGCCTCTGTCGTCAACAACTTCCGGAAATTCTCGTCGTCAGGATCGCTACCGGTGCTGAATATCGCCTAACGCCGCAGATCAGCTGACGAGCCATGAATGGATCAGCCGACCCGGATCCCGAAACTCCCGACGATATCTTGGAGCCAGGATTTCGACTTGTTACGACTTTTCGACCCGGTACACCACGCCATCCGTCGGTGAAGGTCACCCACTTCCTCTTCGGCGGGCTGTTCCTGCTGCAACGACGCTCAACTTGACGAGTCGCCGAATCTTTCGTGGCCTTCGCAACTTCCGACAGGGACACAGCGAAACTGCTGAGCGCCGTGGATCCTTCCAAGTCATGTTATAACGGAAACTTACCCGACAAGCCCCAGCCAACAGCGTCATCTACGTGCCGTCCTGTTTCTTCGAGTCCTGCGTCGGGAAGAACAGGTTAGCGACGTCACTGCTCGTTCGGTTATCGGTGGGACTTGACGTCTTTTCATATCGTTGAAAATATCTTTTCCGCAACATCTTAATTCCCTTTATTTTACTTATCGTTAGTCGTGTGCCTACTTTTGTCGGTTTTGTTACCTGCTAATATCGCGGGTGAACTTTCGTCACCGTACGACTTCTCAACTAAATTTTTCTCTTCTGCATTGAGTGTGTTTAAGGAAAGGTAATTGTCTTGTTGATCGAAATTTCGTATTCGTTGTTTTTCTTCAATTTCGTGACACTTAGTGCACGGAGCCCTGCACCTCTCTTATTTCGGATTTTCAGTATCTTTCGGCTCTTCTAATTATTTTATTAATTTGTTTTTTTTTACTCAAGATTACTCTGTTATCATTTTGGGTTCCATTTTTCAACGCGTCCGTGTGATCCCTGACTTCCCCGAAGGGTGAGCGCGGCGGTCAGCGCGTTACAATGTATAATCCGCCTATGGATTAAAGCCTTTCATCTATAATTTTTTTACGACCGTTACACCGCTACTTCTTTCACCCTTCTTTCCTGCTCTTTGACATATTCAAATTACTAATGAATATAAAACACGCGACATGCACACGCTTCTTACGGCGTGAGTAATACCCACTCATAAATATACCCAACGTGCGTATCGCGTTTATTCACCCTGGTTTCTTCCAATATTTCAACCCGAAAACTGTCGCGATTTATTTTCTCGAATTTCCTAAACATTCCGCGCTCAAAGTACAGAGGTGGGAAGCTGAACTGCGAAGTCGGATAAAATAAGGAAGTAAGAAAGTGAATGGCGGCATTCTCGATCGGAAACAATTGTTTATCGATGCCCGCAGAATTCGGTCGGCCCGGCTGTTCAACGGATCTGTTACAGAAAGGTTGAACCCCGAATCAGGCGACGACTCGACGCCTCCGCTAAAGCTTCCTGATAAATAGCCGAACCCGTACGTCCCTCGTTTCCCTATCTGGAATCAATCGAAAGAGACAAAGAGGGGCTAAACGTCGGGGTAGAAGAAATAAGCCGGTATTGATATCTCTCTGAATGCCTTCAAAGCGCGCATAGCAGCTGGGAAGACAGAAGGCGTCTTCGTTATGCGTCAGACGCGCGATTGGAACAAATCGAAGGTATGGAGAAAAAAAAAAAAATTGTTTAGAATGAAGAAAAGTACAAAACACCAGGAAGTCGTTAATTTCATGGGGTGCATAAACTGTCAAGCGATGTTTCAACATCTCCGAGCTCATTATCACGTACCGTTAATGCTGTTAATACCCGGAACATGACGATACGTATATGTATATGATGTTAATATGCGGAGCACATAATTTCCTGCTTCAGTTGGCGCTGATGTTGGCATAATTCTTGGGATGAGGCGGCTGCTTCAGTCTTATCGGGTAACGAGGGAGAGAGAGAGAGAGAGAGAGAGACAGGGAGAGAGATAGTTGGCGCTGAAATTGAGCCTAACCGCAAACGTTTGGGCGCGGGTCTCCGTCAAAGTGACATGTGTTATCGCACTAGACTGCATCAGCTGAACCCTCTTCGTATTCTCGCTTGAGCCGGTTCTTTGACATGATTTATACCGCGATGGAAGCCTTGTAGGGTGCAGACCTGATCAAACTCATACGCTCCGTTTGAAGCGTAATTAAACACGAGAATCTGTTTCCGAATCGATAACGCCCGAGGTACGATTTTTCCTTCAGTGTTATGTTTATCCTTCATCTTCCGAGTTAGCCTGTTTCTACAAATTCTACGGTTTTCATCCCCATCTTTACTGCCGTTTGATATATCTTCGCTATAATGAAATGTGGAGGGTTTATCAATCGTCTACCCTACGCGGGCTTCTTCCTTTACGTAACTGCAAACGCTGAAAACGGGAATAAAGTTTAAAATTGTGTTTGGATTATACCTGGAGCGTACAGCGAAAAGACTGTTGGTCACGTACGACTGTCAAAAATTTTGAAGACGGTGAAATTGTAAGAGAATTGTCATTCGGTGTTCCTCTCCATTGGGCCGTAGAATTCGACGAATTTATACTGAAACTTGAGTATTCGGTACGTTTTCCATTCATCCACGTCTTTTCTTTCTAGCATTAGCATTACGAGTGTTCATTTTAATCCACATTCCTTACCTCGTTGAGGGAGAATTTGTATCTTAATACATTATTTTTATAAACCCAATTAAAAAGGAAGCAAGTGGCTGACTATGTTGAAATATTTCCACAGCTATATATCTGTAAGTCAAAAGGGTATAATAGCTTCAAGTCGATCGATCAGAGAATCTATTTGTCCTGCAATTTCCGTTTTTTGTCTAACCCTCAAGGGAATGTAGGCGATCCCTGGATTTCAGGGAATAAAACGAAGGCGACGAAATACAGCAGGATATCTGTGCAGTAATAAAAAGGGTCGTTCCCGCCGCGTTCCTCGTTTCCATCGCAAACCACTGATTCTTCGTAAGCCCGGTTAGCGCGTATAAACTCGAATCACCGCGGGTGTTCAATATTGATCTATCAACATTTTCATACATTAGATTCATAATATTTCATTCTTACCAACAGATACGACGAATTATTTTTAATCGCCTCGGGGTATGAAGCGGAGCGGAAAGAGCTACAAAGTAGAAAGAAATATCATTCGTCCTCGTAAACCGAGGTATAAACGAAATAGAGTAATTTGAAAATTAAATTACGTAATGAAAGGTTACGGAGTTGATGTTTATTCTGACCGCCCTCTGCGTCAGGCCTCTCATTGAGATTGGAATTATCCGGTGTAGATTACAATTCGCGTTTCGAGAGATGCTAGAGCGAGGAATACCGATCGCTGGTGAAACCAATCGACTGATTGCGCAACGCAATGTTAGTTACGAGCCGAAGGTATTCTGCAGAGCTTTGAAAGCTCCGGCAGACCGCCCCAAATCCTCAGCAACGAATACGAAATTCCTGCCCTACTACGCAACTATACTTACATACATATTATCTTCTGATATAAAGGTACTGAAAAATTAAGCTTACGTATGCGTTACGCAAATTCACGAAGCACTTCCCCTCCTAAACTTCTATCCCTGGATCCTAATCAGTTTCCACCGCGGTTTAAAGCTCAACAATTTTTAAGCTAGAAAATAAATTATCTACTGCGATCCGGACCTTGAATTTTCTTTTTGTAAATATACACAAACCAACGGTCAAACTCCTCTGATCTGAAGTAGCGACAACGTTATTTTTCCATCGAAGAGAGCGAAATGCGTAAAAACATCGACGACGGTGACGCTGGTGATTATTTGTACGAAAAGTTAACAATGAAAAGAACAACATTTGAGAGAGAGAGCTATGTTACCAAATAAACACCCGTTTAAGCTGTGTATAGATATATCACTGGTGGAATATCGTTCCCTGACAAATCCATAAACGCACGCCAAATCCCCGAACTTCCCCAGGATCATTCGGTTTCCGCGAGTATCTCGTACTCCTGAATAGCGTGCTAAAGTTCGCCATGTGCGAACGCCAAACACCGTAATCAATGAGCGGAAACGTTAAATCTCCTCCTGGCTGAGTATTATTGGATTTATTCGGAAAAAGAGCGAGTATCAATGCGCGTCACACGCACGTACGAATCCCCGAAAATATTGCTTAACTCTCTCGAAAAGCCAGAACCTTGCGACCATTAAATGCTTGGCACGAACCAACGTTTCCAATACCATCGAGAACACTGCAGACGCTACCTTCGTAAGGCACGTTACACTGGCAGGTTCAAATGTTCTCAACGATTTATGGCTAGCTTCATCTTTAAACCTCACTTAGAGATAAATGCCGTCGACCTAAATAATAACGAGGTCAAATTCGAACAAAGAAGAAACGTACGCGTAGCTCGAGATTATTAATTAATATCGTCAGTGTTCGGGATATTTCTATACCGTACTTGACAGCTTCTTAGTAGCGACCGACTCTGATTACCTTGCTGCATGATCGCTTTTTACTTTGACCTGCTCTCTACCCTGATTACACATCCTAAAATTGTTGTATCTGTCGGCTTTTCGACCATATCAGTTTTCATCGGTACTCGTATTGCGACTCGAGCCAATTTCCGGTATATCAAATGTATAACAGCCCGTATCCCCAAGAGGGTCGGTAGTCTGATTTTGCTGGAGCCTGTTGAAGATTATCGTCAACATTTCGAGCTTACAAATTTGCGGAGTATAATTTCACCAGCCCAAATTATCGGCAGCCGAGCACTTAATTAAATGTGAACACGGTGGTTGCAGGGCGCCGCTTAAGTTACCGCCAAGAGTTTAAGTCAAATGTATCCTGAATTGAAATTTTCACTCTTCACCGCACCGCTAAATTATACCGTTGAATATACTTACTATTCATTGCACGAAAATTTGAACCAATTGAGTTTAATATAACATTACAAGTATCCGCGTCAACTTCGGTCAAAGAATTTCAAGGGGCAAAACATCGCGACCAACGATACGTAATTTGAAAACTCAAGTCCGTCTGGACAAAAGTGAATGATAAAATCACGACGTGAAACGATTCGCCCGCAGCGATAGTCCGATGAAATTTCAGCCTCCGTTTATACGAGGAACTGGTTAGTTTTCACGAAGCATGAACAGGCACAAGGTATGATATCTCGTTACTTATCAATTAAATTATTTCAATCCATTAAGCCGGGGGCGTTGTTAGCTTAGTTCAAATCGTAATTCTTATTGTGCGTTATAACGCCTGAGAGTGGAAAATACATCGGAAATTTACGACAGAGGACTAGAACTCGTCCGTGAATTTCCCGCGTGGGATCTAAACAAGTAGAATACCTGTTCTAGTCGACCGCAATGGCGGAGTTACATTATACGTATGTGATATATTATGCGGATGAACGAGAAGATTCGAAAGGATATAAACGATCCACAATCGGCTTAAAATGTGGATGCAGAATACGTTTTACTTTCGCATTATACGACGAACGCGGCTATCAATGCGCTTCCGGCGGGTATTACAGTCAGTTAATAATCCTTCCCGTATGAGGTTAAAATATTAATATTTCAACGATCTCAACATTGCAGAGAAAATGAATAGGTTCGTGAGATTAGTCATTTCATGCGTACATTTTTCCTTACATGCGATTAACTTGACATTTTGCATTGGTCGACTTTTGGGGTTGCCGATTACGAATCTGAAGTCGAAATTCGAAGATTCAAAATGGCGGATCCAATACGACGGACAATCAAAAACAAGAAGAAGAAAAATGTTGAGAAAATGTATCAAGTTTGTGTAAAAATTGGCAACAATTTCTTTTTTTCGTCGAAAAGTATAAATTTTGACCATTTCTTTACATGTCCTGTTTTTGCAATAAATAAATTTATTAACGCTCAGCCTCCCACCGTGAATTAAAGGGTTAAGCGAATGAACAGGAAGCCAACTTAAAAGATGAGGAAAAATGTTTTAATGCGTGTTTACAGTTTAAACTCTGAAACAAAACTGTTTTTACGATAATGGTTGACGCCTTTTATCTAAGACGACTACTAAATCAGAAATGGGGAAGGGGGGAGGGGGGGGGGGGGGGGGGCAAAACGAATGAATTCACAATTTGTAACAATACGGAAAAGTCTATGTAGGTGCATGGTAATTATTTAATTCGCCTCACTCTGTTTCATTCTCTTCGTTTAATTTATTTCGTGACCGCCAATCTGCTAATTTCAATATGATTCTACATTTATATGGACAGTATTTTATATCGAGAAATTTTAAGAAAATCGTACGACCGGATATTGTTAATGAGATAACGTTAAATGAAAAAGCTCCGCAAATTCGTACGTTATAATATCCGTAATAATCAGGATATGCAGGCAGCTAAAGAAAACGAATTCCGAAAGAGTTGGGGAAAAGAATTTCAAAAATAATACGACTTGATATCAACTGTGCTAATTTCAAAGAAAATAGAAAACTTTGGCATTTCAGTCTGGAAATAAAAAGTATCCGAACAGTCCGAAGCTTTCATAAAGAAAATATTTCAACTGAAATAATTCAACGTTTCACCCAAAGGTATTCAGAATGTATATCAAAAATGTGAATATTCGCGTTTCTGTTATTCAAGAGTAAAAGCATGCGGAAATTTTACAACTTCCGTGGCGTAGCTCGGCTCAAAAGCACAGACGTGAGTTCAATCCAGTGCGTCGGTGTGAGTCAGAGTACTCGATCCGAATTCTCGGTTACGATAAAACTCTTCAATGCTAAAGAGCCAGAGATGAAGCGCTTCGGGATGGCTGACCCAATCCTGATCTACACTCCTGACGCCTGGCTAAAGCATCTCACTTACCACTCGCTCGGCAGGCGATCAGCGGCGCTTGGTCCATTCTGCAGCAAAAAAACAACCAACAAATTTTATTGACCAACAAAAACAGATTATAGTTTTCGATAGCTGTCACGTATTCACGTGCTACAGACTTCCCAAGTGTCACTTTAATTGATTATATTATAGTATAAATATATATTATATATTATATAATAATAATATATTATTATTATTATTATTATTATTATTATATTCTTTGTATTTCTAACGGTATTACGCTAATCTTCCTCGCCGCTCTCGCGGAAGACCATTATCCGATTTGTAAGTTATCCTCTTTTTCCGAGTTATCCTCAGGGAAACGCGTCAGGCCTTTGTGAGCAAGCACAGTTCTTTCGCTCTATCTCCACCTCCTATGCTATATGCGGTGACATAATATTTTAAACGAAACGTCCACGCGAAACTTTTTCATTCTTCTCAAATCGGATAAATAACGAAACGCTCTAATGTAAACCCGTTTTAGCGATAAGCTTTCGAATAAGCTACATTGATGGTGAAGTTTCAAATCGTAGCTGCCGTTGGACGATGAATCAAATTGAGAGATCGCTGAATTGAGCGTGATAATGCAGAAAAAAGGTAAATCAATTCGGCAGGAAATATGAAAAAAAAAAAAAAAAAAAAAACGTTCTTGAATAGCCTACATGCCGCGTATTTGCAGATACATATATACGCACTTCTGGCATTCTCATTTCGCCCGAAACTCGAAAGTAAACAGCGTAACTCGATTGAGTTCCGACAAAAATACCAACCGAAAAACGGAGCATAAAACAAATAATGATTCGAAAGATACGAGGAATGTGTATGTTTATTTTTCAAACGAATCAAATCGAAAAACGATCACAAACGTTTTCGGCAGATGCGGAATGAAAGCAGGTATTCTGTATACGGCAATGGACCAAGTACAATTGAGTTGTTCCTACCAATGGGCCTTGTGATTGCAAAAACAACTTTCATATTCAGGCAACTAGATCGTCACGTACTATTGTATACATATAAGTACGAATTTCAACAGTCAATTGTCGCTTTCGTCAGTCAACGATCTTTTACCATCTCAACCGCAAGTCATGCTAGGTAACGATTTGAAAAAAATTGTTATGGGAACGGTATATTTTCACTCTTCCGTGAAAACAACTAGACTATAAGATATTCCCATTTATACGCGTTGAAGAAGTGAGTCTTATTTGGGCAAATTACACTCGTCACCGTTGATACAATTATCAGTATAAGAGTTTCTTATGGGGGTTTCCTTCCCCTCGCGCATCATCGCGCATCACGACGAATAAACGTATAACTTAGGTATAGTGTATCAAGGTAAGTCGGGCAAAGCCACTCGAAGAGTGAAACATTTTGCATGGCGGTGAATAAAATGTGAAAGAGACTTAAAACGAAGGTGGGAAGAATAAATAAAACATGATATGCGGCGGGTCGGGAGGAAGCTCGTCCCGGAGGGATAAGTAGATCCAAGCGTTCTTGATTGCCGTCCCTAGGGAACTCAGCCAAATCTACTACAGTACTACCGATGGTAGAGGTTTCATTCCTAACGTCCCTGCAACTCTTCTTTACGTATGTATACATATACATATATGTTATAGGTTTAATATATATGCATACATATATATATATGTATGTATAAACCTATAATACCGACGCGTTTTTAAAACCAGCCAACGACTCGCAACACGCGTCTGCAACTGCTGACGACGCTTTAAACCCCGTCGATCGCATGGGGGATGAAAATAGGAGGCAATTTGCATCCGGTATTTTTGCCTTACCGGAGTGCTGAAATCCAATTAGGAATCCGGCCGAGTGAAACGTGGCGTGAGTTACGCCGATGCTTACGATTAGACGCGTATCTGCTGCCCCGCGATAGGAAACTTCTCATTGTCGGAGTTGTGCTTATACGGCGTGAAAACTACTCGAACCTTTTACTACTCGGGAGGTGGACCTTTTAGTGCCGCCCTCAGTCCTACGCCCTACAAAGTGGTTTTACACCCTACCGACAATTTTCCCACAAACTCGTATCGAAGCTTCAAAACCCTCGTAAACCCCATATAAATTTTCCAGCTTGACCGCACGGTAGAGACAATTTTACGACGTAGGTGCATATGCGAAAAAGATTGAAGGTAGAAGAAATTTTCGTCGGGGGATCATGTATTCATACGAGGATGCGGAAGCCGGTGTTACTCGATATTCTTACGAGAATCGCAGTAAATATTCCCTCCCGTAAGCAGAGAGGTATTCCTGGAAATTTCTACCAACTACCTTCCCACCATTTGACCCTTCGCTCAACCTTCTCGTGGAATATTCAAGAGCCACGTACAAAGTGGTCCGCTTCGCTTGTTGGCTCGCGTTTCTCCCCAAATCATGAACGCAAAAAGAGTAATTCATGAACAAGCATCGAAGCAGAAGCTGAAAGAAAAATACACACCGAATTAAAAGTTGATCGATTGGCATTCTTCAGTTCCTTTCGCTGCAAGAATGACCCTCAGATTCTCGAGCTAGATAAATCCTTCGTATTTAAGATCACTTATCACACTAAATATTAGACCACTCAATCTCATATCCTATTTCGGGCCGTAATTGCCTACACACTTTTTCTCCAAGTGTGGTGAATTAATACCCTATTATTTCTACCCCGCGTCAACACTGATCGTCAGTATTTACGTTAATGTTCGAAATGGCTGCATTCGGCGTAGGAAAGTGATAAAGCAAAAAATAAGCCAATTGAACCGAAAATTAGTTCCAAGTAGGAGCTGGTCTAGAAAAGAAATGTTAATTTAGTAACACTTGACCCCGAGATAAATACAGTTGAACCCATTTTATCTGAAATTCGTGTGTGCGTCGTTGAATATTTTCCAACGCTAGCTTTCCAACGCATGACTGGAAACGCCGTTGCAAAACCGTTTTGACGGATCTGTAGAAAGGCAGCGTTGGGTGAATTACGCATATCGCTGGTTATACTTCCGTAACGATTTATCATCGAGATTTTCGTCATTTCATCAATATCCGTTCGCCAAACCGTCAGCCTTTTCGGCCTGCCAATTGAGATCATGCATATGCGACCAGGTCACGAATCGCGGGTGGATGAAATATGATTCTTTCCCAAGCATCTATGTCCGCCTCACGCGAAGATGCGCTGTGATCGAGTTTACTTTCATATATACGATACTGTATTCTGAGAGATGACTAAGGATTGCGTGAAGAAAAAGCGTCTCTCGTGTTTCAGATGTTCAGTGTGAATTACACCGTGAACACGACACCATTGGTGACCTACGAATTTGACCCGGAAGACGATGAGAACATATACGTGCCGTACAGCCAGCGACCGGAAACGTACATCGTTCCCGTGGTCTTCCTCGTGATTCTGGTTGTCGGTGTTGCCGGGAACGGAGCTCTGGTCCTGACTCTCCTCCGCCACGCGAACATGCGGAATGTTCCCAACACTTACGTCCTCTCCTTGGCGCTGGGCGACCTTTTGGTGAGTCGACCTGGTGTAAACATTTTAATAGGTCTGCGTAAGGGCGACATCAAGCAGCGACTGCGACGGACACCCCATCGAGTTTCATCGTGCAGGCGAGGGAAAAAAGGGAAAAATGGCAAAAATGCATCACGAGTGTGTTAAGTCTTCGCAGTTTGACAGGTCACGTCGCCAATGGGTGTTTGGGGTGAAAGAGAGGCCGTCTCGATTGTTTCGACTGAGTACAAATCCATGTAAGTGAACCACTGGGAGGAAGAAGAAAAAAAATAAGAAGAAGTAGAGGAAGAACAACGGGGGTAGGATCGATTGGTGCAGAGCGTTTCTTACTCGTTACATCCTTCAGCCGAGTCAAATCACCAAGCTGCAGATGCCAGGACAAAATAATACCTGGCCAATAGCCAGAGGTTTTTTTTCCCATGTGTGTGTGCGCGCGCTTCTTTTCTTCATGGTGAATTAGCCAAGCTCACAGGGCAGACTCGACGCTGCCTTTACAACGACGGTCATTTTCCGGAAGTTAGCGTGGAGGTCGAGGCTCCATAAACTGCTGGCCTGGACAAAGACGACGCTCGAGGGACGCGAAAGGACGAGTTTTGTCAAGGAATGCAAAGTAGTCAACAAGTTAAAAGGACCTGCACGTACCGCCTCGCGGAAACCGGGTCCACCTCTTATCCCCGTATACAAACGCAATTCCCGATAGTAAATTATTCCATTTCTTGTCTCGGCAGGACGTGTTGACATATCTTTTCATCCCTTTCAATTCTCACAGGTTATAGTTACGTGTGTACCCTTCACGTCGATCGTCTACACGGTTGAATCCTGGCCGTGGGGATTGGCTGTCTGCAAATTGTCGGAATGCGCCAAGGACATCTCAATCGGCGTTTCGGTCTTCACGTTGACGGCACTTTCGGCAGAGAGGTATAGAAATTGAACACTTTTATCTTAGTTATATTAAATAGATCGTAGAACGTTGATTACCCGGAAACTCAGACCGTATGTTTGATGCCGGGGTAATTAACGCCGGAGCTTCAACGTCGAGTCTTTACTCAATTTGAATATTCCACCTTACTTCTCCACGCATTTATGCGATCAAGGTTAGGTGTGCATGTACTCCAGTCTATAAGATTTATCGCTATTTCCAAATACTTTTACAAGAGCTTATACTGTTGCTGAGAATTGGAATTGACGATCAGTGTGCTGGTATTGAATTTAATTCACCCGTCATGCGGCTCTCCGAATCTAATTCATCGCAACGCCAATTAAAAGCTCTCTTACATTACGGTTCGCATCTGAGAGAAACCGAGTTTTTTTCTTATTTGAATTGAAACGGACGTAGAATGCAAGATAAACCGATTAGTCAAAGTAACGTGAAAATTGGATTCTCGATTGCAGAATGGCCATTGAGCGATTAATTTCGTCCTTAGAGTAATGAATTTCTTGCAAAATGTGTCTTCGATTACTAGATGCAATCTAGTTTCCTGTCCGCGTTTAAAATGGTTCACCATCACCGGTAAATCAGTGCCGATGTAATATAGGGCTGCCAGCCAATTGTTAGCCTTTAGCCTATTTGTTCCACGACTTCCGCGGCTTATAGCCGTTACTTATAGCTATGCTATATTACCGAACTGCGAAAGTCTGTTACTTGTTGTTTAAAAACAAGTTTTCCCAATACTTAAGCACTCGGTCGCAGCTGCAGGCAGTAAAGTAGTCAGCCTACGTTAGTCCCGTTCTCAGTTATAACGAGGAAAAGATTAATTAACTTCCGTGAACGTGGCTTCGGGGCAGAGGCAAATAATTAAATTACACAGAGCTTCAGGATCTGAAGTTTTCTCAAGCTGCAGCGGCCCGCTCAATTCGGACCAACTCAAATCTTGCACGACGTGCGTGGCAACTTATAATACTTCATTTGCAAACGGATACAGTCGGCATTGACAAACCGCGAGAGATGAGAAAGCCGCCTATTAAATTGCATGCTCGTGCGGGAAAGCCAGTGGAACAGGCTTGAGAATTCTTTGATCCCAGGATTTCGATTCAATTGGTTTGTACATTATGTAACAGTGAAGTAGATTTTGTTTGTTTTTCGTCTCTCAAAATTGAGTTCACCCGGATGTTCAAACGGATGTTTCAGGTACTGCGCCATCGTTAATCCTATACGAAGGCACGTGGCAGGCTTGAGCGCAAAGCCGCTGACCATTCTGACAGCCAGTCTGATCTGGGTCTTTGCCAGCGTTCTGGCGATGCCCTCCGCCTTCTTCTCCTACGTCCCCGAAGTCGAGCTGCAGATAAACCACAGTATACTGATCTGCAGCCCCTTCCCCGAAGAATTTGGTAAGCCAAGCTGAAATCCCTCGTTTTTTTTAGAAATACTCGATGGAAACTGGCAAATATGCAGGAGCGGTGGATGCCAAACGTGCATGGAAAGGCGTACGCGCTTTGTTCCGGGAATTTGGTATGCTTGAGGTTTTGTTTGAAGCACCGCAAACTCGGTCGAGATTTCCTCGTGCTGCCACAATTAAGGCCACTGACGATCCGCAGAAGTCCCGAAACTCGAAGTCGATTTGAGCCAGAGGGAACCAGGTTAGACACATTTTTTCATTTGCTTGCACGAGCCGTATCAAAGCCACCCGATCCCGATCGCTCTTCGATTTTCCATATTTCTATGGCCAGAAATCCATTGGGATTTGAGACTCGTCGGGTGAAATTTAAGGTCTTCCTTTTTAAGGAGAATTTCCCTTTCACAGATTCAAACTTACCCCGGTGCACCTAGGCTTAGTAGACAAATGGTTTCAATTTCTTCTGCGTTGTTCTCACTTCTTTGGCTCGTATTTTCGGCTCCAAGCCAACGAACGGCACCCGACTTTATCGAGGGATCCAGATACCGTTACGCAACGTTTTTCATTTAACGTTAGTCGAGACGTACGTTAGTTATTTGTACAGGGTGATCGAACCCTCGACCAGCTTTCCACGTTGGCTCTACTTCCTCCGAGTTCCAATTTCTAACTTCAAACAATTTGTCTGGGATACTTTAAGTATTTTCAACCCGACGAGTAATCGATTTCAGCACTTTTTACGCCGTAAAAGTTTGATACCTCGCGCCTATGGATAAAGTGAATTTAATGGAAACGAGCTCTTTATTCTGAGAATCAAATTTCCTGTCTTCATTTTCATCATAAAAGAGGGAAAAATGAATAGCAGGTACGAGTGACCTTCGTCTTTCTGAACCGAAAGAGAAAATTGCCGTAATGCTGAAAACGAGTAAGAAACAAAAACAATCGCGTGAATGGCAGGTGATTTAAACAGCTGGGTTCACGAGATACTGCAAAACTTGAGATAGCAATCAGCCAGTTATAAAAATCGTTTTACCGCTTCGATAGGCGGAAGGAGGTAAGACATGGTCGGGAATGATTTCGTCGGTCATAAGTTGAGGTTCGAGTTAATTTAAACTCCACTATTTCCTAATTACCGAATATCCGACAGCCTGAAGTTTAACGAACGGCTGTAGCAGTAAGAATAACATTAACCCCTGGTAACATCGAACTTTCGCTCAATATACACACGCAACCGGAACTAAGCTCGGTAAGACCTTATGGTGTGAAAAAATGTGAAGAAAATAAAAGCGTTAATGAAATCGTCGCTGTGCAGGGGAGAAATACAAGAAGGGCGTCGTGCTGTTCAAATTCCTCGCATACTACGCTATCCCCCTCTGCATCATCGCCGGATTCTACCTTGGGATGGCACGTCACCTTGAACTGTCGACGAGAAATGTGCCTGGAGAATTTCCCGGCGCGCCTCATCACTGCGGGCAAATCCGAGCTCGTAAGAAGGTGAGTTTTTAGCAAATAGAGGAAGCGCCGTAAGCCGTAAAGTGTCTTTCATTCTGCCTGCAAGCTTTCCGAACGCATTAAAATCGTCTATCGATTCGCCCCAGTAATATGCTAAAAAGTCACGTGGCACGTGCCGTCTCACATCACTCGAGGATAATTTATTCGATTTCTCATCAACGGTTAAACGTCTGATAATCGTGTAGAAACTGACATTTATCATTATCCCGAAATTCAGCTCACGATCAGCGCTATTAGATTCGGTGAAAAGGGTGGATTTTGGGCCGCGAGATTCTAGGGAATTTCTGTTGGCTCATAAAAGCGTCAGGAGTCGGAAAGCGCTTGCATTAGCATATCCATTCCACGGCAAATTTACGAGGATTCAAGTCATGACGCAATGATATTTCGTGTCAGCAATCGGAAATAAAAGAAGCGGTGATGTAAACGCGATTCTTCCAGCGATGAACTTGCAGCGTTCATTTTTTTTAATACTATTAGCCCTCAGCTCTCAGGCTCTAAGAGATTCCGTTGTCAAGCGAAGTTACCGCGATGGAAAACCAATATTCACCCGTTAATAAAGGTGAAACTTGTTTTAATTTCTCCTCAGCCGCGCCACGGTAGCGTAGCCCTCATCAATCTCTGGGAGTTTCTAATTTTTTTAATATCAAGATTTAACGCCTTTCCCCCCCGCTTTATGATTCTTTACCAAGTTGCGTTCGTCGCATTTTGCCATCCCTTTTGTCTACCGACATGCTCGACCTTTTTCACGTAGCTTTGACGGCCCAGAAAAATCGTATTATATTTGAAACAAACCGGAGAAACGGTCTCTTCGCGATATTTCTCATGACCGTGAAAAGGGAAGAGTCTGTCGGTTTGTCTGACAAACTTCCGCGATGATGTCGAAAACGGCCCAGAAAGAAATTTGAAAATGATAGCATTTGGCAGCCAAATGAAAAAGTTTTGAAAGCGGACAAAAAAATTATATATTTTTATGAACATAAATATACTAACTGGAAAAAACGTGGTCGTTCATTTGGAACAGTAGTAAGGAGGAAAAAGTTTATGTTTGCTGATGAAACATTGAAAATCGATTCATTTCCAGTAAAACCGCAAGTTACAATTAAACGGGACATGGCAATTTTCATGTCCATCGTTTGATTGTAAAATCAAGCAAGTTTCAAATTTCTTTATCTAGGCGTTTCCCAAATCATCGTGAGAGTTTGTCGGATAGACCGATATCGAAACCAACATTTTTCGAAAAACTCGTTTTTTAGATTCTAGAGGTTCGGAAACGTAAAGATTCGTTGAAATTAGAAAAATTGATCTTCGACCGAAACCAATACTCTTCTCATACCACTAAAGATGATGAAAAGTAAAACACAAATAATTTTATACTTCGATACTTGAATACATATGGTCATACTAACGCGCTCGAGCTTTCACTAGAGTTCCGCCAATTTTCCCAACTCCAGGAATATTCCACCGCCTTTTTAACAGAGCCATTTATATTTTCATTCGCGCATTTGCGATTCGGGACACTAGTTGCGGGCGTAAATGCATTATCCAACCGGTAACTGGATAACAAATTGCCCGGAGGACGCAAACGTAAGAGCCTGGGGGGCGGTGGATGCTTTTTCGTTAACAGTTTTTACCGTCGAGACGCTTTACGCCCGGCGCGGGCGGTTTTTAACTTTTCACAATTTGAATATAACGAGAAACAGCCCTCTGCGGCAAACGTGACTATAATGTAGACACTCGGCTCGAGGAAAATTTCAAAAAGCCTCTACTGTCTTCCGATGATTCATTACGACCGGGAAATGCATTTTCCGCAATAGCAAGCGTACCCGAAGTCTCTGGTAAACGCGAGATTTCCGTTTTCGTACGTAGTAAAATCCGTTATCCCGCGAGCGTTGTTCGCACAAGTTTGTTCTTCGTAGTTGAATTACTTCTAAAGTAAACACATCGAGAAGTCAAGAAAAAAAAAGACCCCTCCCAATTCTATCCTGTCTGATTCATTGTCTATTTTGGATTTTGTTCCAAGCCTACGGGCTTGATTGTAATTAATTGGTTGGATTGATGGTGGTTGATTCTCGATGCTAATTTAATCTCTGTTTCTTGCAGTCTTGTTGAATTTTACCCGATACACTAATGGACACATTAGCAAATGCAAACTGATAATACGTATCAATTACTTCGATTACGAACCAATACGTCGTGCAGGTAACTCTAGTTTCGTGTTCCTTTTCAACCAAATATCTGAGTGTAGTCTATTCCCGTCACCTTTGCGAATGGCAACGGTTTCATTTACCGCGGTACTATTGTTTACCGATTATCCGGTAAACTGATTCTAATTAACAACATGCTAAATTCTTGGTACGGAGACCGTAATACCCACCGGCTTTTTAATAGTACAGACCAAGCACCAAGCCCCAAAATGTAGAATGGAAACCTGCAGGGTATGAATATAATTTGGCCTGTTCACCGATACTTTGAAAAATCTATATAATAATACAGTATTAATTTCAACTTTTTCGAAGGTAGCTTCACTAGAAATACATAACGTCCAATCACGAATAACTTTACGGTGTAATAATTTTCGTGTTAATTAAAACTCAGAGGAAAACGCCCCGCGTCGTTATACATTGTATACCCATTTAATTCCGCATTGTGCTGTTGACCTCGTTCCTCATCCAGGATGCAAGTAGTGGCGACGGAAGGGATGATTATAGGTATAACCTCACGTAGTCGGCATTTCCCCGTGTGACTGCAAACAAGATGAGTCCAAAGTTGTTAATTCGCGTATCGCGGATGCAGCATGGTGAAAGTCCTGAGTTCCAGGAGGGCTGAGTAGAGGATAATTAACAGGATGTTGAAGTTACTCACCAGCTACTTACGTGAATCGTGGGCGTGTTTGAAGAGCTGCTTCAGGTTCATTCGCATTCTAAGGGGGGAAACATTGCTTGACGCGTAAACATCATCATCGAAAACAATCCACTTTTTTGTAAGGTATGTCCTCCGAGATCAATTATTTGTCGTGTGCGGGGCAAGGGAGGGAATGGACCAGCGAACATCATTACGCGTCCGCGGACCGTCTTAACATGTTTAATAAAAATTAATAATAATCGAGAAAGGCCGAGCAAGATTGCTTTCAATGTAACAGCAAATTAGCAGAGAATTGAGAGCACTTAATTCCAGTCTTGCTTGATTTCCGTAATACTCGTTGTTTAAGCATTTTTTACCCGTCCTCTGCTGTAATATAACAACGAAGTTTTTTGACAAAGAAAATTTACATCACGTGAAAGAGTGACGGCCTTTTTCCAACTGCACAGACGCGACGCGTTCGAAGATTCTACCATCGTCTCTGATTCCTCGCCTTTTTCATTTTCCTCCCTTTTTATGTTATACGCGTCGTCGTGAAGGGGAGATAAACTTGCTGAGAGAATAGAGTAAAGTATACATTCATCCAACTTGTTTGCCTGATTAGTTTTTCCGGCAATATTCTCCGCAGCAAACAGCCGGGAATGGAAATAGAACCGTCTCGATCCTAGCGAGGTCCTGATTTCCTGTTTCACTAGAGAATGCGGAGGCATTCGGCGTCTCCGAGTCAAATGAGTGGGCGTAATCATTATTATGGAGTGTTGATGCAGCCTCGTCCCTGCAAATTCACCGTCAATTACCAGAATCTACCGACGCTATCGGGACGGGAGAATTTACCGACAAGCTCTGATTCCAGGTCGGAAAAATGGTTATCTCCTTTGTGATCATCTTCATCGTCTGCTTTCTACCCTACCACACCTTCATGCTGTGGTTTCACTTTTACCCGCTCTCACGCGAGGTATACGACGAGTTTTGGCACACGTTTCGCATCATTGGCTTCTGCCTAAGCTTCATCAACAGTTGCATCAATCCTATTGCCCTATACTGCGTCAGTGGTGCTTTCCGAAAAAGGTGAGCATTAATGTTTTTTTCCTGTGATCACTTTTCACCAGCTTACAGTCCCTAACTCGCGGAAAAGGGGATCCTTGCGGTAAAAAATTATACCGCAACTTTTTATACAATATACGATGGGAGGATATCGATCAATGAAATGCAAAGGCGGTTCTTGGATGATATATATTCGAGAAGAAGATATAAAAATTAATGGAATCTAATGGAATAGAATATTGACTTATAACCCTTCTTCCGACCATCAAGGTTCAAGACACGATCCAGGATAAATCAACGCTCTGGCCGACGGACGTGAAATGAATAATTTAACTTTATTCACAACTTTATTATTAATAATTCACAGGGAATTGCAGACAGGAGTTCGATCCACTTGATTTCCACTTCGGGGTTGACAGCTTCTTTATTATTTCACGAAATCTTTTACAAATCAGTGCCGAATTTCCGTTTTAATAAGCTAAATCCTCGATCCATTGGGTGTTTAAACTAACAACGAGGAAAAAAGCTAACACACTCTCTCGCCTTCCCGCTACCAAGTGCCACTCGAAATCTCACCCTGAACGGTTCCTGATAAGGTACAAGCGGTGTTTTGTCAATGCGCGAAAATACCGAGGAGACACCATTTTTTGGCTGCACTCCAAAAAAAGGGTATAAGTCAATTTGGTCCCCTCTTTCAACGAGTTCAACTCCTCGCGGAATGACTTGTCTCCCCCGTTGAAGAGAATAACAGCTCTTCTCCGCTAACAGGTTCAACGAATATCTGTGCTGCTGCGTTCCTTCGTCGAGGCGTCGCAGTCGCAGCGGCGGGCAATATCCTCGAACAAGGGGAGGCGCGAGCACCGTATGCGAGACGAGCTTCAACTCTACGTGCAGACGTCACACACAGGAATTCAATTCGACGACTCTTTACAACCTGGGGAACGATAAGCCGACCTGAGGACGCCTTCGGCCACTGCTGGCTCCTCTTCCGAAAGTCACTTTCGACGTACCGGAAAATAAGGGACGCAGTGGTCAGCCTGCCTTGAACTTTCCGCAAAACAACTTTTGATTACGCGACGCGACGGGATCTTCGTTTGGTGAAGGCGAACTTGAAGTCGATTCGCCGCCTTGCATCGACCAGACAGACGAGGGGAGGATCGTCGTAGGGCGGGTGACGATCAGCCGGTACAAGTTACTGTCTGAAAATTGATATTAAATAACAGTCGAGAATCGAGAAGAAGAAGAAACACGTGTGTCACACGACCATCTCATTTCCATCTTGTCTTTTTACAATCTCGATAGTTATACTTTAAGTAAAACGATGTTTTTACCTTCAATATATGTGTATAATATGTCATGCTTATTCGATAATTGTAACGTAAACAACGGTCTCAACTCAAGTTTTCATCATTATAGAAAGACTAAAACACGTCGAGCTTGATAAATATACGTCGTATGTTACATAATAATTCTACAGCGTCCATGTGTATCGTGTATATACAGTAAGCAACATTCAACACTTGACCAAATAATAGAGTACTAAAAAATAATTGCATTGGAGGGTAAAAAAGTTAGAGGTGTTTCAGTGTTGAAATTGTGGGTAAATTTTTATCAACGATAAGAACTTGCGAAACATATCTAATCACGTGTATGTATGTATGCATGTATGTATGTATGACATATTACGTAATAGAGAAATGGCTGTTTCACGTTCAAATTTTGTCTATATTCGTGGAGTAAAGTTGAATTCTGTATGTCGATGTATAAATTGATAGTTTACATGAGTGTAAGTGAAATAATAAATTTATATAAATTCGTGTCATTCTATAAGAAATTAGCTCAGAATGATAACGATTTTAACGTGCTTATACGGCGAATCACGTTATTATTTCAAATTTGAGAATCATTTATGTGTACGTGTACCACGCGAGCGCATGAGAGATAAGCTTATCGCTGTAACGTGTGATATCTATCCAGCTCAAGAAATGCACAGGGTGGAGCGTGAAATATGTTATACAAGGTATCGCGTACCGCGAGATGTAAGTGTAAAATTACTGTTCAACAAAAATACACACACACACACACATATATATATATATATATATATATATATTTCAGTCGTTGCAAATAGGTAAATCAACTATTACTGACTGTAATTTTATCAACAATTGAAGTGAATGGGGTGTCAAAAAGTGTCACTAAATCAAATATTGTACATATAGGTATCGTAAACGTGTAAATGTCATAGGTATATATTACATTCCAAGCTTGATGCAAATGTAAAGGGGAAAAGATCTGCTTCAATCAAATTATTGTTAAC
Source organism: Neodiprion virginianus (assembly GCF_021901495.1). Classification (NCBI taxonomy): domain Eukaryota; kingdom Metazoa; phylum Arthropoda; class Insecta; order Hymenoptera; family Diprionidae; genus Neodiprion; species Neodiprion virginianus. The sequence continues at coordinate 31,622,228 of NC_060877.1, read as the reverse complement.
TAATAATAAATACTAACACATAAAAGGAAAAAAAAATCACACTACGCTGATTTCGCACGGTGCGGTGTAGTATCGTAGAATCGTTCGGAATGTATAAAAACAAATCTATAAATAAATTCTAAGATTTCGAGTAAACTGTCACACGATAAGAATTTTCTTATCTTAATCTAGATTCTAGCATATAAACATTAATTTATTCTGTCTACTGCACGTAATTCATTCTCCTGGCAAGCGACATACAAGGAGGACATTCTTATAGGTACGTATATTAATCTAAAAGGAGTAAGAAAAAAACTTTCATCTCGCAGACTGTATAAACCTGATGTTATTTTTATGCTTCTCTCTCTCTCCCTCTAACGAGATATCCTTTTTTCAACTCTGTTCAGCGTCCCCTTGACAGTTCAAATCGTCGCCGTTATACGCGAACGCCGTATCTAAATTCTAAACGATCGTCACGACTGTCGAGTCGTTACATTGATCTCCGTAATATAAAACTAGGCCAAGATTTTGCAGCGATCTGTGCTATTCGCTCAGCGCGCCTAAGTCGCGAAGGATCGACTGATGAAAATAGCAGCGCTTCCGCGACATGACTATTAAAGGCATATTACGCATCCCTCTCGTCTAAGGATCACAATCATAACCTGCACATGCTGCTAAAGGGTTGATAAGAAGATCGTATAGTTGATCCTGTGTAAATTTCCCCGCTTACGCTTGATTATAATCACCAGACAAGACGACGTGCGGAATACAAGTTTGAACGTATGTTATATATAGACTGGAGTTAAACGTCGGCGGGGGAAAGACGAGCTTTAAACTGATTCGCCGAATGGTTGAATCGCGTACGTCTTTCTGCATTCATACCTAAACGGTCCTTTTTTCATAGGTACGTGAATCTGTTCGTGATTACGCAACAACGTGTAACCCCAAGTCGTGTTCATTACGCAATTACATGCAGGCACGATAAGACGCGCCTGTATAAACCTTCGCATAATCTGCTTATAAACACCGCGTTTATAGTGGAGCAGATGCGGTATAATCTTATTATTCAGGATCTGTTGCGATGACAACAGATCGATAAGCAACTCTCGACATCAAGACGGGTAACCTGGATGGGTAGGCATATCCACGATGTTAGAATAATCTTAATAGCTGTGTGGCTTCGAGCGGAAGCTGCCTCCCTTACGGTTGGCGCAGGTACTTTTATTCATCCTTGAAGACTGAGCGTATCGTTATCGTTACAACGACATATACGGTGGGTATTATATGTATAACATAACTATACATGTATATACACTTGTTTTTCCAAGCTGTCGCACTTCGAACGGTCCTCCGGAGTGCCGAACAATAGATTAGTTTGAACAACTGCGGCTGCTTCTCGATGTGCTTTTGTGTCCGTGTTCTCCGTTCGCTGGTTGCGCACCGCTCGAAACTTCCACGGGAGATCTTGATCGCAGGGTTCGATTCGACCATCGGCGATACAGGCTCGCGGACGTCGAAAAGGCCCTCGGAATCGTGTTGCGAAATCATAATTCGCCAAAGTTAATTTCTTATTCCAGCACCGTCGAACGTGGGAAAATAATTGGCATTCCGGGGGCTGAACGGGTCACACGTCTATAATGCTGCATGGTTCGTCGTTATCTCGGGGAAACAGGCGTGCATGCACACGCGCAGCATCGTCGTCGGCCTCGTTACCGCCAGCGAGTATGTCAGCCGTGTGAATCCCAGCTGGTTGGAGGTTATCGTGAATGGTATCACTCAGCGGCAGCTAGGCGATCCTCGTTGGAAAAAAAGAAGCCCCGCATTTACCGTCATAATCAATTACCCGCGCCACACGTTGCGAAAATACAGAATCTCTACCCAATTCTGTATAGCTATGTTTTTAAACAGCGATGGGATTTACGCTTAAGTGAAACCGTGCACAATTATTCCTAGGTCATCCCCTTGAATTTCTCGGGACTCGGATACCGGCCGCGAAGGGAACGATGGACTACGACTCTGGCATGAAAATGGGGATGAAAAGTTTTATTTACGAATTGTCGAGGAATTAATCATGTGCACGCCCGTTTTTTTGGGGGGAAAAAATATATCCAATCCCTGTAACCGGAAACGTATTTACGCGTTATGCTTTCTGGGTCAAAACTCAATTAGTTACGCGTGCGTGCGCAAAAATGCCCTGCAGGAACGAGCTGTAGAATCGAATATACGGTGTTTGTCGTTCTCGTACTTCTCAGGGATTCATATTTCAAATATATGAATATGTATGTATATATATGTAACTGCGGGGGCAGAATAGGCGCGTAAACCAGAATCGATATTCGATTCGTTCAACGTTAAATGAGGCCCGCATCATTTGCTTTTGCAAATAAAAATACTCCATTTTCCAGACAACTTCTTCGCGTCGCATCGCGTCGATTCGCCGAAGCTTTAAGATCCAATAAGATATATGCGTCTCGGTTGAGATGAAGAGATGCTCGCGAATCTAGACTTATGCAATCGAACTGTGCAGGATGTAGATGCTCGTACCGTGTCACGTAGAAGTCCGCACTTGGCCTGCGAAGTGGCAAACATCGGGGTAACGTACAATATGGATATTGCGTCACTTGGGGCAATAAACCGCCAAGTCACGACCTGATCCAATATCCGCGACGCTTCGAGCAAGACCGCCGTCACCGTGCAGGGGAGGAAATACATCCCATGAAATATCCACACCCTGCAGTATAAGATGTGCATGATAGCCGGCCTGGGGGCGAGGATTTTTGGTGAATTTAATAAAAAGTAAAATCGAGATGAAACAAATCGCGCAGAGTCTTCGTGTCATCGAGGTTACGAAACTTAATATTGTACCCAGCCCTCTCTGCGACCAGACGTCAATACCCTCTCATATTTTTCCAGATCCCTTTTCCGACCCGTCGATGGTTTCCTCGTCGATCCGTGGAACAGTCGTAAACTCATCGCAGACTTTGTCGTTGTAGTTTCGTTGGGCGGGCGGGAAAAACTCGGGAAAAAGGGAAAAGTTGGACAATCTTCAAATCTACTTCACCGCACGGTTGACGGCCGATAAAAACGTGATAAGCCAGGCGTCTCGCGGCTCGCAGAGCACGAAAAATATGAAGACATCAGCCGAGTAGTTCGTCGTATACAAAGGGTATACGATGCTGCTTGTTTTTCATCCCTAAACAAGAGCGACGGAATTAATGACCTGAGAGAAGCAAACGACCCTTTTCAATTTATTATTCAAATTTTTACTTAAATCGTATTCCATCTTCTCTGTCGGTTCCACGAGCGATGTTCAACTTTAATGGATTCCAGTTTTTTAAACGTTTCAAGACTGCCACGCGTATAATTAATACACTTACGCGTGATTGCATTTAAAAATGATTCTTCCCACGCAAGGGTTTCGCACTCTTTCCATGCGCGTTCGCATATAGTAAATCGTTCCTGGAATCGCATAGCGCGTACATCCATTTTGCTTTATCTCTCAAGTAAGCAATATAAAAGTCGCTTGATAAATAGATAAATTAAACCTGATGCATACGTAGGCTGATATTTTCATTTAATTGCAAACTGTTCCGCTGATTAACTTCATTGCGATGTCACTATAAGGTCGCTGTACAAAGCGGAATCGGTCAACAAATCCGCTATTTATTTATCGAGCGGCTAATATTGAACGCAACTCCTGTTACACATACCTCTACGTCCTACAATTCCATACGAATCATTACATACCAAATCCGGCAATTCGTCAGCAATTTTACCGATTGATTTCGTTTTCCATGCTATACATATATTCTCTTGCTATTTATTAGCGCGCATGTTTCCGACAAGGTTGAAGTTAGTAACGTTATCGCAACGAAACAATGAGGAAAAAACTCACTATATTCATAATTTCACGAGGATTTTTAAGGAAGTAAGATTTCGAAATATTACCTCGTTTCGTTTTATTGCGGTTTACTAAATCTCAGACAATTCTAAAATCGCGAAATAACGTTTTTTCGTCAGTACGAATCGTTACGATAACGTTACTAATTTCAATATGATTGTTTCCGATCGATTCCAACGCTCCACCTGCCCCCAACTGTTTGAGAAAAGTGACGCTTTTCCCAGTGTATCGACACCCTAATTAACTCAGGTCGGTAACGCGATATCACCGAAGCCATTTAAAGTCCGAATTGAAGACATTTAAAAAAGGGCAGATGTTCCCATGAGCCGCAGTCCAACGGTCGCACGTTGACGAGGGTGCCGAACTCGCGGCTGCAATTCATGTGTGTACCCACTCAGATCGGATTCGTGATGTTAGTGCGACCCGCACACCATGAAACGAAAAATCCAACGACGAGGACTTTTGTTACGTACGTTGAGCCAAGGGGCACGCTTCACGTTGGTGTGCCGGTAGCCGAACACGGGGGTCAGACTGCAGCTGTCGAGGGTCGTTCGAATTGTTGGTTTGCGGGGCTTGGCAGTCGTAGGAAATACTAAAAGTGGGGGAACGGGGCACGCGACAAGAACGAGCACCCCCATAGTAATCATAGCTTGGACGGAGTTAGGATCTCTGAAACGCCGGCGCGGATATCATCTGCCGGTCTTCTGATTTCAGGTGAGTCCAAAGTGTATTCCTTCACCCGATGTGATCGTGATTTGCCGAAGCTGAAACTGAGTCAAGTGTCCGTAATTATTTCGCGATATAAACACGTAATAATGGTCATCACTACGGGATAACGTGCGTCAATCACGCATCAACAAATCACGAACTGCGTAACTCAAGCAGATACTTTGACAAGTCGATAAAAGCTCCTGAAATTTCCTGCGCCGATATCACATTCTGCACCGTAAGTCAGCTGGGTGAACGATGCGCAAGAATAACCACAATAAAAAAAAAAACCGAGACAGCGAAGGGATGGAAATGGATTTTCCATGGTGGATTCCGCTCTTTGAACGACGCGTTGGTGATTGAGCACCATGACATGTAGCTGCACTAAGTGGTATCCACGCCGAGAGTTCGTCGAGTTTGAAAAATTTTCTAATTAAACCGCGTGAAACTTATAGTCAAGTAAATAAATACGGTGTGGTAGTGACCCCGCTTGTCTATCAACCGTGAAAAATATTCGTGTGCAACCAGCCACTATAGTTGAATAAAAAGGTTTGATGTGAAGTGTGCAGAGTGTACGAGCGTTATTTTCAATCCAAACACTTACATGCTTGAACAGATTTTAATTAAAATACTTGGGGTTAAAATTGAACAAATATTGCTACCGGCTGATTGCGACGAAAGAAAGATATAACGCTCAGCGAAATTAGAGTTTTCAACGAATTCAGCTCTGCTTCGTGTGTCAATTTTCGGAAAATTCACAACCCGAGCTGTGGAGCATTCAAAGATCCTGTAAATGCGTAGTAGGTAGAGTTGCCGTTTAATCCTAAGCCAAGTTTATTCCCCACCGTGGAATCTCTTGATATATTTTATGTACTCTACGGTCGAGGGGACTCGGTGCCGTCTCAGCAAAGCTGCGGGAATCTCCTTTTTCCATTTCCCCACAAACCTGCAGCTCATTCGCTTCCCTGTATACTGTAATATATACACTGCCTCGCAAATACCTTGAGCATTGTGTGCATGATATGTAGATATTGTTATTATACGGAAATTTCTCCCCAAACAAACGTGACTAATGCATTTTTTATGTATATCTGCGATCCACAGAGGCTGAATAGATCCCATGACGCTGGCCGATCCCGCAGGTTACCGGAATCAATTTTCAGGTACAACTGTAACAGTGACTAGGCAGAACTTCGAATAATGAAGCGATCGTTATCGGTAAGAATTATCTGCTTGACTTATGAATCAATGAATGTTATGAATGAATCAATGAGAATTTAGCGAACAATTTTCTCTCGGTTTCGATGAGAAATTAGAAAACTGATGCATATAGAATTGATTTCCCACGTTACGGACATCATTTTTCTTCTTTCGAAGGCGCCCTGTCTGGCGGAGGGGGGAGCTGGAAATGGGATAAAAAAGGCCAAGGAAGAATCTGCAAGGGTGAGTCAGTGGCGAACGAACTGCAAAGTCTGAAATCTTATCCTTGGAATCCATTCTAATCTGGATTTTTCAGGAACCTACCGGCCGCGAATACCTGCAGCTCGCCTTGGCGAGAGTCCTGGAACTCCAGCGGCAAGTAAAAGAAGACACCTATACGACCGACAGCACAAGCGACCTGGGTAACGGAATTACCAGTTTTACTGTGCGTCGACGAGAGTAAGGCGAAAGAAATTCGTCTGACTGGGCTCAATTTATTTTCGCAGGTGAATCGGACAGCGACGAGGACGTGATGAAGGAGGTGCTGATCAAGGTGTTCAAGGATTTACCTGGCTCTTCTTCGTCGGTGGCCTCCGTTATCAACCGAGCGACTCGGCCTCAACCCCCGGAACTCCGGCAGATAAGAGATAAACGCGTTCAGCTGTCGGGGTACGATACTTGTCGGAGAGTAGCGCTCGATTTCATGAACACGGTCGTTAAAAACACCCCGGTTACAGAGAGTGATTACGAAAGATTTGAAATAGGAATGTTTTCGATGGCCGAGGGAAGAACGGCCGGCCGGAAAATCGGACTGACGAATAATCGCGGGGGCCAAAGCACCGGGAATTCGAAAAGAGGTAACCCGGAGATAAACGGCAGATTTAGTCAAGTTCAAAATTCGAGATACTGTAAGCAATCAGCGAGCAGCTCGGCTCGCAGAAACGAACGTAACGTAGATCAAACTTCTCAAAACAACGGAAACAGTCAAACTTATCTGCGGGGATTTCCAAACTCTACTCGAAGCCTGGTCAACTTATCGCTAGAGAGAGAAACTAACAATGAGTCCGTTTTATCTCGAGATTATCAAATTAGAATGAGAATGCTCAAAGGCTTGGACCTCCACTTGGCAAACAGACAGAGGGACTTTACTGTCAGGCTGATGAGGCAGTGACTACTGCGTTCAGAGACGTAAGTCTATGAAGTTTTAAAGAAATATCAAGACTTTCTAACTATTTATTTTATCTAGTCGTCATGAAATCTAGTATGCGTGCATATTGTTAAGAAAATTTTATTTATGATAATTAAGAAAACTCTACTTTTTCTTTACCTCAACATGTAATCTAGTCATATATTTTACAATATTACATTTTACTCTAGTCAGAACAAAGTAAGAAATGTATCGAATCTCGTTGTAATTGTACAACGAATATCGCATCTCCGATTACCAGAAAATTACCAAATAAACGAATCTAATCATAGCCGCACGATCAATTTTCTGTATAACTGCAGCTTCTGAACCGTGGAATACGCCGTAAATTTACTTTCGATACAAAATTCGTCCTGTTGCAGCTTTTCAAGGAACGTAGGTATCAACGACACGTGTATAATGTGTATTTTCGTTTTGCACTTTTTATTTGTTTATTTACATTTCCTGAGTATTATTATAACGTTACATACTAAGATTTTTTAGACTAGACGCACTGTGTCAAATTATAATTAAATTATGTACGAGTCGGTTTGATTTTCACCACAATTGACGGGTGAACATCTCATTGCACGCCCATTTACCATACTTAAATCGTAACATGATAGGATATCTATTTTGTTTTCCGCAAGTGTAAGTATAAAATAATAAACTGCAGACTACTGGTTCTGGTACGTATGCAAAGCATGAAACTGACTAAACAATTATGAAAAAACTGATTATATATATTCTATCGAATGAGTATTTTACCGGCAACTTTGAGCATAGCCAAAGAAATTGCTTTCTTCTACTAATTTGCATTTCACACGTACAGATACACATATATCAAATAATTACAAACAAGTACTATATCAACTATTACATATTTTGAAAGTCCTTCGTGGTAGAGGACAATTTTCCATTCTGACTAGCGAAATACCATTTGGCACACGATTGCAACACACAAACATGAATTTATTTTCATTAATTGCGACTATATATGTACGTACGGTTTTCGACAACGATTGCACCACCAATAAATTATATCCTTATTTACAAAAAATCCGCATACCTTTCGTATGCCTTTGTTCATTCGCCGCACTGCGTTACAATGCTCTAGAAAAAAAAAACAAAAAAGATTCATTTTTAGACGTGCCCCGACGTCAACCGCACTCCTGAGATTGGTGATTATGTAAACCAGCCCTAGACTGCGTTGAATAATCGTCAGCTGCAGGAAGCCTGAACGTTGATTAATCACCAGCAGTCATTAAATGTATTACTTTTACCGCGCGGGAGGGGGGGGGGGGGGGCTGTAAAATAATTTTTTGCTACAGCGAAACCTGGAGCCTCGCTATTTAATAAATTACTATAATCGCTTTAAAGCGGTGCAGTGTTTTTCTATGTACCATAAAACTACTCCAGCTCAACGGATTATCATCACTGAACGTCAGTGATTGCCGTAGGCCAAATCGTTCCCCCTGAACATCGCCTCCAGCATAAGTTTCCGGTCCATTTTCTCGCCGCTCGCCTCCATCACAGCAAGAAACTGCTGATACCTCTGCCATGCCGTAATCGGCGGTCCCTCGTCCTCGGTGCTCGGTGAAGGACTTCCGGGTCTTCCGGTCGGCACGTTCTTAATTTTCTCCTCGGAGGTGGCGTAGACACTCTCGACGTCGGGTATCATCCTTGAAAAAAAAAATTTCGATACTGTATGGTTTAAACGCGGCGATTGCGCAACTTGTTTAATTCCTCACGTTACGTTCACGTGACCGCAAACGTCTGTTTAATTTGCTAATTGAGAAGAAGCTGGCGGTGCGCGGACAGTCATCAACGACGGAACAATTGCGTAGAATGAAACGGTCAAAAGCGCGTTTAATGCTTTTGCGCCGAGCTGCTGTCCCTGTATTACAGAGCTCGATGTTTGTAAGTCGCGTTATAGGCAGGCATAAGCTCTGAAATCAATAGCAGGAAGAGCGTAACACGGTTACTAAGGATTCGGATATCGCGGTTATACACCGGACGACCGAGTGCTTCCCGCAAATACGGCTGGGACTCGTTTCATCGATCATTCCTGATTGCCGCCTGCACGTACACGAAAGTGAGAATTCTAACAACGTGAATCGCGTTCCATTTCGGTTATCCACTTATCGCGAATCGGTGAGTTTAATTAATTTCAGCCCGACTCGAATTACGCGAATGAAAGAATCAGAGTCGAATAATTCGAGGATTTCGATTGATCACGTCAGGAACCGAGATCCGAACTCACGTTTACTCGAAAATTACAAACGAATTAGCGTACCAACGCGGTCGAAACTTAATTAAACGCTTTAGTCAGCGCTGCAAGGTTGAGTCAGAACACGTATAGATGAGAGACATACGAGTACAATCGGCCGAGCGTTAATTGGCGGCTAATTTAACGAAGGCTGGATTCAAGGCAAACGAACACCGCGACTGCGGCTGATGTGTAAAGTTAACATTCGTGAGAGGTCCCAAACACGATTTTTTTTTCAAAAATTAAAAAGTTGTAACGAACCGGAGGATCAATGCCGAGGAAACGGATACGTACAAGGAAAAAAATTAGTACCCACCTTTAAACTGCTGCCTCTTATTACGCGATTTTCTGAGAACGCCTCGGCTAGCCGCGCAGCTTATCTGTAATACACACTATTGCGGAATTCCTCAGTTGCGTTATGCCTTCGAACGATCTCTTCACACTCTATACCGTCATGCTTTATTATTACACCGACTTCCTCGTGCTCGGTTTTACCGTAACCTACGACGGGAGCAGAGCACCGCGACAGACTAACCGAGTGTCCGAATGAACTCTGAACCGACGCTAAAGGGGAGTCGACATCAGCTGGGGTCCCGATGACGCCCCCTTGCTGGGGGGAGTGCCGCCTTGCTCTGGTGTGTACGACGTGAAACGGCGATGCTGACATGTGGGGGCCATATGGGCACATGCGTATGTGCTATACGCTGTACGCAACTGCATACGTATACATAGCGCTGAACTTACACACGTGTGCAAGTTAGTTTGAAACCCGCCTACCAACCGTTATCGAAAAAGTAGATCTATGGTAAATTGATATTTTTCAACTTCCGCAATTGAGCGGTTTCGTAGCTTCCTACTTTAGACCGATTTCCATGAACGTAAGCTCCGGTTTGAAAGTATCCATTTCATCCAACTGCAAAAGTAGCGGCATAATTGAATTCCCATTTATTTATCACCCGTAGTCCACGAGCTTGGATTAATCCTTGGGCCAAATGGAGAACGGTTGTCTTTCGGCGCATGCAGGTATTATATATCCTCACCCGCAACAACGGCGGAGTTAAATTTAATCGATCTTATTGTTGGTCCCGGGTGTAGAGCCTCGGTTAGTGAAGTCTGTTAAAGTCGGGCGAGTCGGTTACACAGTGAAATATTAATAACAAGGAGGGTGGGCGTAAAGTCGCGCGGGCTAAGGAATGCTGCCGGGCATCAGACGTCATGAGGGCTACGGGCGTATTATGGAATTGAGTGAATTGGTTAAATTGCTACATCCTAGAATCATAATATAAACTCTGAAATGATTTTCACGATAAGCCTCATAAGCTGCACATTCGGTCAGTGTCACTTTGATCCAATGAGAAGTTATGCTACTTTCTTAACATCGCGTTGGCTGAATAAAATCACATCGGACTGAATTTAAAACTAGACGTAATATCGAATTTAAGATAGGTACCGAGAGAAGTCAAAAATACGGAAAATAGGGCAAACCAGGGAAATTTTTGTTCAATTCTGCCAACCATATTCGCGAATACGCCTGAAATCGGCGACCATCGATACTGACAATGCGGTGCGTCGACAGCTGGCAACAGTATGGCTATGGAACAAGAAGTGAGGGATGGAAAAAAAAATTAAATAAATATATCCGGCAAAAACAGGATCTTTATTCGGTTATACCGTTTTGCTTTGTTTTGCACAACGTCTGCTTTCATCAGGAGGATATGTGACTGCGTGTGCAGTATAGCCTTGACGAAATGGAAACTTGCGGGACTTGTGGGAATAATTTCTTTAGCCTTCTTTTTCGCTCTGACAATGCGGTTTACGTTTCATTCGTATTATTATTGTCATCATTGGCAATAACATTTTTGTCGTACAAGGAAAATCACACGTTTTGCGTTTCAAGAGTTTACATTTAACTGAAGTATCACGTTGACAAACTATAGATCACCTCATGATTTTGAAATGAATTTTTCTCACTGTGAGAATACTACGTTCGTTCGACGTTGGATTACGGTTGAATTATTTCAAGTAAACTGCAAAAATATCCCGATTGTCGATATTTAAAAAAGAAAAATAAACCTCGTCCCGTTGAAAGAGCCGAAAGAAAATTAAATCACAATTTGCATCTGATATGCTTTGTATATTTTACAGTGAAAATTAGAATAAAATTATTCAAATTTCAATATCTACAGCGACCAACATATTTTCCAAACAAGTACTGTATTCCCGACGAATTACACTCGGCAAACAATGAACGCGAAAATACCCGACCTGCCCGTTTTAATTTGCATTAAATCAATACAGGCATTCTCTCATCACAATTTCGCCCCCAGCTCGCCCTCCTCCTTCCCGTAATCGTTGCAAGTTCCGTCTTCCGACAGGAGAAAGGGAGAGAGAGAATAAAAAAAAAAAATTTGATACCCAATTCCGAGGCTAGTAACAAAGCGGACGAACAATGGCTCTGATCCTCGACAGCGTCGCGGTGTTCCGTATGAGGGCGCGTGCACGGTATCCGCACACGACACGTCCGTTCGAACAGCTCCAGCTGCCGGAAGTACATCTGTCGGAACAACCAGCCCTGCGGCGAGTGGATGAATTTTCCCGCAGACGCGTTCCCCGATTCAAGTATATTGATCTAGAGATTCGCCAAAATCGCTGAAACGGCTCGTGCGGCGTATAAATTCCGACGATAATCGCGTGCGGAAATTACCAGATCGTCACAATAGCAGATTCAACTGCTGATGGCGTTGGAAGATTTTCAGAGAAGCAGCAGGCCTTCGATAAGCGAAGACAGCTGCTCGACTGAACGAGGAGCGTGCCAGGCAGGGTTTGGATCGAAAACGACCCGTGCCAAACTGCACCTTTACTTCCGGGCTGATCCTAGAGTGTTTTCCTAGGAGGGTATACGGAACGCTTCGGTGGCGTATACACGAGGGCGGGATCTCTTCACCTCACTAATTTCGTTGATTTGAGAAAGGTTGGAAAATTAATGACGAGGGGCGCGATTCGAGGCACGTGTCTGCCTACATCTACACCGCGCGACGTTGCGCGTTGCGTGCAGTAATCGGGAAAAATTGGTAAGTTTAGTTCGGCGTGTAATTGACGATATGCATTATATACGGTGGCCATTCGCCGCAAGGGTTCCGAGCAATGAATTGTTTAACAAGATAACGACGCAAGGAAAGGAGAGTAAAAATTGCACTCGCTTTCACTTCGCTCCACACACGGTGCGTCTTAAGGTCCGGTTAATTGTCGTCGCGTCGTCGGAGAAGTTGCGCGGCTTTCGCCGGCGGTAATCAGACGTACCTACCTATTTATCAACGTCGCTTGAATTACTTTTCCCCCCGATAAACGCGGCGAGACGAGATGACGATTTTTACGTATTCAGCTCCACGCGCGCGATCCGATTACGCGAAGGATGAAGCTTGCGGATGAAAATTGTCGCTTGTCTACCCCGATAAATTACATCCAGGTAGCAGACGTGTAATCTCGCTGCCGCTGCCGGGGAAATGACAGACGGACGAGTACCGTCGACTCCTGCGACTCTCACCGAAGTCCTTGAGGATTTCGAGTCTTCGCCGAGCGATCAGGTTCTCCAGACGCAAAAATCGAGGCAGCCAAACGTCCAGCTGGAGTCGAGGCTCGTCGTGTAGGTACTTAAAATTTAATTGCACACTGCACCGCAGAGCCGGCGATGCATCGGAATAAGCGAGTTCGATCCATCACCGCGGTGTCAAAAAAAGTTTCTTCCTCCTCGACGGCCCGTGTCCGTCGCTCGTCGCGTCGCCCTGGAAATCAAAAAGGAAGAGCTACTTAAAATTCGTTTGAGCTAATTCGATCCAGCATGCCTCGGTAACCTACCTACCTACCTACCGCTATGCTCCGAATTGCTTGTACGCGCTTGATTACCCTGATGCGACGATAAGATACGCCGATGAAGTTCGATTCGAGGGTCAGACCGCCAGCTTCAAAAACTGATACCGATCGATCAATGCGATTCAATTTTAATTATCATAGCGCGTGCGTGAGCTTCGTGAGTTTCGGGGATAGGGATGATTTGTTAGAGACGTATAATATGTCGTCGTATGTATCTTGTTATAGAGTTTCTGTTTGTGTTTGGGAACCGTTAATGGCTGGGCTCAAGGATGCGGTCAAGGAAGAGACGATATACGTCAAGGAGACGAGACGAGAATTCGTAAGGATCTATTTGAATTGATCAAGAAACCCTTTTCGTCCAATTAACAATCAATTAGTACAATTTTCGAATTCCGAACGTTCCTGAATAATCCGCCTCGCCTTGTGCGGTCCCCTTGTTCCTTATCGGAATTAAGTGAAACACGATCCCGTGCAATATCTCATCGAATGCGTCTACCTTGCACAGTTCATTATCGTGAATTAATACAAATTAAGCAAATTGCCTTTAAACTCCAGTCAGAGATAACCTGCCGCCAGGCCATTTTTCATTTTCAAGGATATAACGTACGATTTCAAGAAAAATATTGTTGGTCATTTTATAGAGTAACGATGATTTCAAGACTTGTGTACACAATTGTAGGAAAATTGTTATTAATGTATAAGAGCATACTGTCTGTGTTCCCACATTTTTGCGTTACTCATGTTCAGTATCAATAACTCTCTTTGATAAATTATTTATACCTATAATTGTCAAAAATGATAATTTGAAAAAAAAACACACGTATTATTGTACGGCGCAAAGGTATTCAGTAGCAAAATTTGACATTTAAAACAACGCGAGAAATTCATTGGAGAATTTTAACCCTTTAGTATACGGAGACCGTGGAGTTCAGTGCTCACCCCCGCAGCTGTCGCGATGGGTGCCACCTGACTGGCTCGAAACAGCTGTAGACTTCCATCCACCGGTAGAAGAAGTGAAAGAGAAATATCGAGAACGAGAGGGCGAGAGAGAAGGAGGGAAGAAAAAAGCCCCAAAATCGTTTCTCGCAAAAAGCGCCGAAAAAACTATCTAAGATCTCGGCGCTGGCTGCATTGCAGGCGCAGACAGGATGTCGAGCTGAAGTGAGCGCGAAGGATGTTGAACGAACGTTGAGAGGACCCGTGGGATGATTTCGGGGGATTAGATTCCCTATTTAGATAAAAATCTGTTAATCAACTCTCCCGGGACGAGAGAACGGAAGAGAATATCTCCCAATTCCGGGGAAAAGGACGACGAACGACTTCGCGTCTAATTCGCAGCAAACTGCAGAAAATCGCGATGTGATCTGCACACTCTAAATTTTGTACTTCTGACAATGATCGGCGAAAGAGATTATACAACCTGGGCATCCGAATCTCTTTAACTCGGATTCGGAGTCGATGAGAAGAGACGAGGGAGACGCGAGAGTGGGGGTCATGCCACGCGCCGGAATGGGAGGCAGCGAATGCACCAGAGGCTGAAGCAGCAGCTGACGAGGTAGGGCAGATGCCGCAGTGGCGTCGCGGTTTCCACTCCGATGTTCCCTCTTTTAAATTAGAAAATCGTACCGATCAGATAATTCTAATTTTCGACGAGGATGTTGGTAGTAGTGTTAGGTAAAAAAAACATGTCCCCGATAAGGTAGGTGGAGGTGAAACGATATGGCGGCGCAAGCGCATCAGCAATCAGTTTTATTGTTTCGAGCAAATTACACGGGTATCGGTACGCGTAGGACTTCGTACAAGCTACCAGAGTCTTGCCTCGTCACACGGAGCCGATAGTCACCGAGAAACGCGAGAACGGACGATGCTTATTTTCAAATACGAGAGTCGTAGAATTTTGCAGGTTCTGCCGCCAGGCGGCGTGGTCCGATTTATCGGAATCCATTTCCGATTTCGAATTCTACGATTTCGTGAGCCAGTCGATCGTTCCGAGCGACCGGTGCGCAACAACAGCTGGCGGTTTATTCCATCGGCGTGGATTATATTCGGCGGCTGGCGACTGTTGATGTCGCTAGTAACAAAAGTGCGCGTTGGTAGAGCAGATGCACGGCATGTGTACGGTGCCACGTAAGGACGGACGGACACCAGATGCCCCATTGGCGTGGGTCGAGGAAAGCACGATTGATCACGAAGGCAGCAGGTAACTTGTCACGTGTTCCTTGGAGGGCCCCGTATTCGCCGGGTCGCGTGCCACTCTCAAACGTTTTTTTGTTTATAAGGTATATCTTTCCACGGTCGTAATTCTAGTCACGATCGTTCGGCCAAATTCTCTCACCTGCCCCGCAATCATTGATCGATAATAATAAATAATCATCGATATTGCGCGAAGCGAGCCCCAGATAAATGTCGCTATGGCGGTAAGTACAGACACCCTGTATGCTGTATCGAAAATATGATGCGAAAATGAACCAACGAAATTTAATTTCCGTTGTTAAATTTACTTTCGAATTCGAGTTCCCGAGTGATTGAAAATAAAAAAAAGTAACGCTCATCGCAAATGGGGGCTTCAATCTCGGGAATGAACGATCTTCGAGAACCGTCTTGTTCCGTTGATGTTCTCTCTGCGGGGTTTGATTTACGGTTAGCAGTATACCGGATCTGTTTACGTATATACGTTACACATACATGCAATATGCATGTCACGTACGTGACCGTTACTTTTTAATTGCACAAGACGTAATTAACACGGACAGGCGAGGCGTTTTATACCCCCTGCTGAGACTCACAACGAATCATCAGCCAAATTAATCGGCATTAAGATATGCAGTCCGGATTACGTAGGTGTGTAAATATACCTATATCCATTTTTTTCCTCATACGGACACATGCGGGTATTCTAGTTGGTGTAAAATAAATGAAAAATTCAATTATACTTTGTTAATTTAATGGTCGTTTATTATACTGGTCAAATGCTATCTACAAATGATTTATTGTAAAAGTAACAATGGATCGACTGTATAAGTTAAAACAATATAATACATATTTACAATAATCGCCTCTGCACGACGAGGTATAAACGCGACTCACAATAAAAGTCTTTACGCAATCTTTTTTCGACTTCAATTTACGCAAGATTTCTAGCAATTTTTATTCCACCTCGGAAAACTGCGATTTCTTTATTCGACTACGGTCGTATTAATAAGCAGATATACGAAGTGTCTTTTTTTTTTTATCTCAATTTAACCAGTCACCGGTGCTCGGTGCTGCAATTGTTTGATTCTAAAGCACCGAAAACGGGTATAAAGTTGATCTGACAACGAAATGTCCGATGTACCCTATGCATGTATGCGTGGTCAAAGTAAAATAACTGTGACAAGATGAGGGGATTCAAGGGTCCGAAATACGCCCACCTCCATCTTATTTTCTTGCTTTTTCTTTCTCCTGCTCATACTTCTAATTTTACACGTTGCTCCCCCGTTCAATAAATATCTAAGATCTTTGGAAAGAATCTTGAGAACGTTGGCAGTGCTGAGTGGATTTTATATGATTAGTTTAGGGGATATTAGTTTAATATTGTGCATTGGTAATAGATATGACATATCTATTACATATAATTATCATAGCCTACTCTCGTTACTTTCCTAGGACATTTTTTAATGTTTTTAACTATATAATAAGCGCTTAAGGCTTACAAGGCTTTAATATTGTAATTTATGTATATATTTTGTGTTGCTTTTTTCTTTTTTTTTATGAACACGACCAACAAGTGATGAACCACCAATTTCCTATAATTGGTCTTTCGTTGGTCGGATACACCGTATATACATATAGGCGCGTTGTATACAAGTATATATTTATTATACAACTTTCTCCTCCGACGCGAATGTTGCGAGAAGGGATGCGATCGATCGTATAATTTCCGTTCGTTAATTATCCGTTACTATGCTAACCTAAACATCGTCGGTTTTAAGTTTGCAAAGAGTAAAAGAGAATAATCCTACTAATGATAATAAATAAATAAAAATAAAAATAGTTTATCCGCCGCGGCTGTTCCGTCTACCGATTATAGATTCATAAGAAAATTCGCAGCTTCATTGCTAATACCTTATCTTACTACATCGATTGGCCAACACCAGCTTAATGCATCAGCTTATTGATACGAGGAAGCGAATCTCGATTATTTACGACAATTGCGGATTGAAGCACATCGCCGTACACTAACTACAAAATACCTATACATATCCATAAATTACTGTAAATTCACAAATATCATTTTTCGTTCAGATCCCGATATGTACCGCCGTGTGGGTTAAAATTAGCTAAGAACATAAGCTGCTTTATTGGCACAGAAATGAGAAATTCAACCTCTCCCAGAATTACCGTCTTATCGATTGTAACAGTCAACTTTCGCGGTATCTATGCACCATCGAAAAAATAACGGACGCGGCCGATTTTGTTCGTTTCGTTCGCCGAAAAGAAATCATCAAGAGCTAAAGATCAAGCCTCGCGTCCTGCTTTGAAGATAACTTCGCAGGAAAAAATCTCGGTTAACCTTTGAGGAAAGGCGGAGTCGAGAATGGTGCAGATAAAGTGTTTCAAGTCTTTTCTCCTGTCGTGGGAATGAAAAGATAAAAACAACAGCAGCGCAACTCCCAAAATTGTCTCGACTACGTCCTTCCTATAATCCTGATTTAAAAGAATTCGACTTGTCTAAACTATTCAAGTTTTTACGTTTACGTTTTTTTTCTCTTTCAATTCGCGAACCTTTACAAAATCCTCGTAACTCCGCAAAGTGAGAAGAAAAACCTACGATAACGTCAATTTTGCGGAATTGCAAAATGTCACCGAATGTAATAAAGCAAATCAACGTTTCATCGGCATCCCGTTGGCAACGAGGAAAATAAAACGAATTGAAATTACGTCTAGATCATTAAATCAATCGACGACGAACGATCAACGCGATAATCTCAACGGATCAGCGCAATAAATTTGCCTACGTAAAGCCTAGGCTTCTGCCCGACTTCGTTGGGCGAGATTCGTTTCCCGTAATTTTTCCGTCATACATTTACGAAGTTTCGCTCGAGCTGTCTACAGTTATCGGCAGTTTTCCATTTCGTCGAGAAAAACCTCAACGCGAGTTTTCAAACTTCGTTACAAAGCTTTCGCCTCACCTGGGCCGCAAGCGCTTCTATTTGCGTAATTAATTTGATTCCAGCTTGAACCGATGAAGGAAACGTTCGGTCGCGAGGGGCCATTTACGTGGAAATCAAATAAATACTTTCACCTCGTTGACATTCGTTTCGAGTAATTTTCATTAGTTTCCTCCTTATCGAATGAGTTTCCTTCACTTCCTTGACGCTGACCTCGCGATTTCAACTGACTTGGGTACAATGATTTTAGTTACATACTTCGATTGATTTCACGTTGTTTCAAAAAAAATTTCACTCATTCAAGTTACTTTGATGGGCAGTTTAATTTTCACTGTTAAATTAATAACCTCCTTAAGTGAATGGCACCTCGATTCGTCTAAATTAGCTCATCGCTGTAGGAGTACAGGGGTTAAAAATGTAGAAAGATTAAAAAATAAAAGAATCACGACATCGAACTTTCAAAAAAGCGAAAAGTCAATATGTACAAGGTAAATTGTGGAAAAAACCAAACCATAGAATCATCAAAATTTTACAAACAATTTTACATTTTGGCACGGTACATATTCATTCTTTTTCTCCTTCCTAATAGTTGTCTCCTTCCCACGAAACGTGCCAAATATATTTTCACTTATTTCGACAAATCTGTGTTTGGATTCTTATACTCAGACCTTTCTAAATTCAATCAAGATGATCTTAAATAAATTTCCTCGTCATTGATAATTCGACATAGTGACCGTCCAGTTTTCTGCAGATCTTTCAAAATTTCTACTCCCGCCCGATCGCCGTATCACCGAGTCGTCGACCCGAATTTGCAGCAGCTATAAAAAAAAAATCATTCCAACGTTCTGCATCTCGACAGATTAAATAAGAAACGATTACCATAAAACGAAGTAAAAAAAAAAAAAGAAAAGAAAAAAAACAGAGAAGTAAATAAATAAAGTTGTGATTTACGCAACGAACTGAGAAAGGACCCGCCCTCTCTGCAGATCGAGGTGATTTTTCATGGCGACGACGGTGGGGTGGTGGGGTGGAAGGCCCTCGTCCTCCACGAGGTATCGGAGGGCCTCGGAGGCGCAAGCCTCCCACCCGACGCCCCACGAGTCGGGGTCCGTCAGCCGGGGCCCCTCGGGGTCCTCGATCATGGCGCAGGAGCCGAACGAGGGGTAGGCGGGTGGCATTTCCGCGTGGTTTTGGGCCCTCGCGACGAATTCGAACTTCCCCCGCCCCTCGTTAGGTTGGGGCAGCGCGTTCACCCTGGTGCATTGGTAGGGGGGCGGGGGCGGCAGCTGCTCGTGCAGACGGTGCTGCAGGTGTCGGGAAAGACGGGACTCCTCGCTATGGCAGAACGGAGCCGAACTTCCGCGCCTCTCGAAGCTAATCGAGCTGTACTCCCGCGTCGTTTCGGGGCCGAAATCCATGCTCGAAGTCGTCCCGTTCTTACCCTGAACCTCGCTGCATGCCCCTTGGCTCTGCAGCGCTAGTTTGCTGTTAGAACTGTTCTGCTTCGCGTACTTCAGCTCCTGCGCCAGCGATGCCGCGAGCTGGTGCAACAGACGCGTGTCCTGCGGCTCATCTCCGTCGCTGTCCTCCAGGTCGACCTCCACACCCTCGTCCTCCGACGACGAGGCCTCGTCGTCCTCGTCAACGCCCAGCAGGGTCAGCAGACGCTCGGCCGCGTCTGAAACAGACGTTTGCAGAAGTCGTATTATGACTACGCGCAATTTCTGTAACGAAATACATGGTGGTTGTATTGATGTGACGAAACTTTGACGCAACAATCGCCAGGCTGCAGGGAGTGATAAGGTAGAAGAGACGCATACGGCAATTAGAAGAGTAGCGATATGGAATTTTCAAAGAGCCAAATATCTGAGTCACAAAATTTTATAACGTAATAGAAAATTCGAGAAGCAGAATTCTGAGAGTGAATATTTAAAAAAAACCAAGACGAAACCTGAGAAGCATCGGACTTTTCATAATTGTACATTTTAGCTTTCTATACCTTTCCACATTACATTACACCTTTCTACGTTTTCAAATTTTATAATGAATTAGATCTTTGGCTATTGGAGGATTCGATATTGTGACCCATCTATTGAACGGCCTTCTATTCTATTCTACTTTTTGACCTCCGTGTACCTCCTTGATACGGAAAATATAGGCCGCTTCGTGAAATAATTTCAGCGTGACTGCGAATGAATATTTTCTTACAACCCGCAGTCACTCCGCAGCTTCCACTGCGCATCTGCTTGCAAATGTCGTGCGCAAATATCTCTGTAGTACGAATTGAAAGCAAATTTAGTTACAATGAAACCGTGTGGCATATTTACGAAAGAGTAAAACTTGGTCAGGTTAGAATGAGGTCAACTATTCAACGAGAACGTCTCTATGCAATATAATACAGTCTCGCCGCGGATAATAAGAACGTCCCGCAACGTTGTGAAATAAACCTTCGCAAACTGACTATTTCTATTTTCTTGTTGTTTTGTTTTTTTTGGTCCGTCTCCTACAGGCCGTGAGAAAGGAATTGTATTTTATAAGCATCGTTTGTAATCCAAATTTATGAAAATTACACTCAGCGATTTTACAGACAACTTTGGGAACGCTGGATAGTTGAATTAAATAAACCTCGCTACTTTAGAAGAAACTGCACGTTGAAATATAAAAGCTAAAAATTGCGCAATGTAATTTAAGCAGCTATTTCATCTGCATATATAAAAGAAATGCCGAGCGAAATTGGGATCTTTCACTTTTAAATATGCATTTTAAATTATGCAGTAGGTACGTTTTCTACTCGTTATCATCTTTCGTCATGCTTGAAGAAAACCAAGTTTGCGCGTATAAACTCGTTCAAAAAACCGAGCATTGTTATACGTATCTATATACATATAACAACAGTTACAGTTTTCACCATTTTTGGATCACATATGTTTATTTTTTTTTTTTTTTTTTTGCGCTCACCAATTCCCACTCAACTTGTCCAGATTTTTCCAGATATCACTCAACCACAAATCGCGGTGTCATCGAGTTCTCGAGTGTAATTGAGTAAATTCACTGCAGACTGAACTAGTTATTTCCTCAGTACGGTAGAAGGTAATACGATAATACTTGGAATGCGAAGGGCGTACTTGACTAACGAGTATTACCGATACTGATAGAAACAGGAACACTCTGGTATCCAATTGCTCCAGGCATGGAAATTCGAAGCCCTTTCAATTCGCTTCCGTGCAATTATATTTATTCGTTACCCTGCAACTGCACGGAGAAGAATCTGAACCTGTAATCCCGAATAATATAAATCCTTCCGAGCACATGACCAGACTTCACGTAAGCGAGACTCGCGGAGTCGGTTTCTTCCTAGGCATATACATATATGTATATATAATATATATATACATATACTCTTGACCTTTCTTCCCTTTGATTCCCGAGCAGTCAGTCAGTCAGTCAGTTCCGCTACGGTTATCCCGTCGTCCTGTACTCCAGTGCAGTGTATCCCAGTTTCAAAGTACACTGTACGGTTTTCCCCGTCTAGGCAACCTGTGGGAATTATTGCTCCAGAAACGTCCCATGGGAACTACCTGTCATCTTTCCCCTTCGCGTAACTACCTACCTACCTACCTACCTACCTTCCTACCCATACCTCACGGCCTCTCCTCTGATCCTTATACACTCATTGTACTACATAACTACGCGCACCGCATGCACCATGCGCACACACGCAGTGCTCTCCTCTCGTATTCATTCTCACACGCGGCAGAGACGCGTCTAAGTGTGCGTGCAACTATTTACGCGTATGCAGTGTGTGCTACCTGTTCATGGGAACACGAATATCGTACGCCGCCCACGGGGGGCGCTCGCCGAGTTTATAACCTGAGAAAATATTCGGTGCATATCAGATCCGGAAGGAGAAGGTGAACCACCGCGGATACCATTGGAGTTTTCGCGCGCAGGTATAATTTAAGAACCAGGCTTGAAGGATGAACGTTAAACTTTTAACGTATCGTGCAATACGGTTTGTATTAACCTGCGGTTTTAATCGATCGATGAATACGCACTTCATTGTATCTTCATCGTCGTTCAAAAAACCACAATATTTTCAAATGAATAATCTTGAGGAGTAAATTACCACTTACGCACGAGATTGCTTATTTCATTTTTTCTTAAAACTTTTCGTTTCGCCAATTTACATTTCTAATTATATGCATTGCACAATTTTTACAGCGACGGTTTTGCAAAATAAATAAGCTTCACTAAACACAAGCCATTGTGCTTGAATATTAATTCGTTGTGCGATTCAATGACCCGCTACCCCCTCGAAAAAACGTAAATGGGAAAATATAAGTTTCCTAATATTTTTTCTTATTTGATACACACTGGTCGGATGCTGTAACCAAATTGCTAAGGTGCATCAAAATATCCGGTGTCATCAGCCCGACGCGCGGCGCGCATATCTAATCATCTCCGAGCCCCGGATGCATGCCATATGAAGAGAAGAAAAAAAGGAGAGAGCAGAAGAAGGAAAAAAAAGATATATACACATATACTCTGGCTCGAGAAAAAAAAAATGTAACGGAAATTTAAACGTCGTGAGAAGAGTTTATAGGAACGAGGACGACGAACCGCGTGCGCATCGTATAAACTCGACCAGGATTTGGTACGCGAGATTGGTTTTTGATCCCTCGCCGCGAGATATCGTACTTGGCGCTACCCTTATAATCAGAGGAAAATGCGTGACAGGCATGGCCAATCTTTGCTAACAGTATGATGCGAATAATAAAATTGGCTTTACGGTGTATGAAATGAGCTAACAAAACTTGTATAAAAAGCGAAGGAGCGAAGATGGGAAAATAATATCATGTAAGAGGTATTTGGGCGTAGGGGGGGATGTAATAAGAACAAGACAACGGAACTCAATTTCGTTTCCCCGGACGGAATTAGGTCGGTGCTGAAAATAACGGAATTACAAGTGATTTATGTCAGCGTTCTCTCTGAGATCGTAAAACATTATTATACATATGCCCAGTAACCTGCTGTACCTGCAATATGCGTAATGGGTGGTGGATATACATACCCTCGTAATTCACGCAATAAGTAAGAAATATTCACTATTTTTTACGTCGGAACTTTTTCTAATGTATACATACGATCCCAATCCAGTTTTGAACGATTAAGACCGTCAATGAAAAACGACCGCATTAGATATAGTTAGGAGAATATTTTTGATGGACATAAATAATTGAATTTAATTGGATTCAACAAAGTTTTAAACTATCGACGAAGACGGTTGCGACGGCTGCTTCAGAAGGATTAGTTTACATGTATCCACGTGGTATTTGGATCAGATTATTATTATCTATTTCGTTTATTTCATGTCACATCTGTATAAATAATTCAACTAACAATAAGATTGAGAAGTGTTTCGTTATTCAAATAACCCTAATTATGCGTAACGCTTAATAACGAATTCTTCTTCATCCCATCAGCGATCGCGTTCTCCATACAACGTAAGAGCAGAGGCAACGTCGTTTTGGAAGGCAATTTCCCAGGCGTGGTGATTCACAGGGGATTCACTCACCCCAGGTACGATACCCAGTCACATGGTCGCCCATGCCGGTAAGTCTTATACTCTTCGCTTATGCGTCTCCGATCAACCCTGCTCTCGTTTCATTAGCATCCGTAATAAGATTAATTCGGAATAAGGTCGTCTGCCTGTTAATTCATAAATTAGGGCACTTTATACTCGTACCTGAGTATCCCTCGTTACGGTCTAAATTCACCATTTCAAATCATTACCATCGCCAATACTGCGTACTATCAAGTATTATGCATGCTACGTGTAACAATAACAATGATTATTATTATCAGTGCACAGATATTAATCAAGCGTAAATATAATTTATTACAATAAAATAAAAATAATGTAAACAAGTCGTTAGTGCGGTCGAAAAACATTTTTAATGTGAAAATAATGATTGTAGTAACTTAGCTGACAATGAGAGACTGATCTTTCTCAATCGGTACTGTTTATATTATACGAAGCAGCAATAGCTGGTGTTTTCCGAGTGTCCTTCCGGATACTTTATCTGGAAGCAGGTCCTTCGGTCCCCTAGGATGCGGGGATACATACCTATATTATACATACAAGTCTTCCCATACCCATACACTCATGCTCGTTTATCCGTGACCGGCGATACTCGGGTCAGACAGAAACGATGCGACATAGACACGCACACACGCATGCCGGGTTTCAGGAGAGCGCAGGGGATGGTGAAACCGAGTCACAGACCTTTCTGTAAAGGGATGTGTATATAGGTATAATGTATACAGTGACCGGGAGCGGGACATCCCGAGGGGGTCATGCGAAATCGAAAATTTATGGGAAAACCGAGGAGGATACACGTATACGTATATTATGTCCGCGTATCTCGTTTCCAGTTTTCATGGGAATTTAAGAGATTCGAATTCCATCCCTTTCATCGAAATTTCTCATTCTATTCAACTATTCGCGGCGTGAGACCCGGGGAAAAGGGAGGAGAGAGAAAGAAAGAGAGAGAGAGAGAGAGAGAGAGTTAGAATCGTTCGCGGTGTGGAGTAGTAAAAAAAATATCATACTAAGGAAAATTATGATGAGGTATATTATTCGTGAGAAAAAAAATATGCTGCACTTAACCTTTGAGGAAAATTACAAATATGTATATACATTAGGGTGGTCCTTATCAAGGTGGAATGAATTTTTTCCGAACCGCCCGCCAAGTCAACTTTAAATAATTCAAAAACAATTCCTAATTTTTTTCAGATTATTCTCTCAACTCTCACCCGTGCCTGTAAGAGGGAGGACGTTCTCATTTAAAATACACGTATTTTGGACACATTCTCAGTACATGTATCTGCAAGAGAAATAACATACAAAAAAATCTATAACTGCGAGGTTTTAGTGGGCATCAGTGCTACTATCTCAGAAAAAATGCACACTATCATACTAGGTAATCTAGACAAATTGCACTTCCTTTAAATGGAAAAAAGTCGGATTTCGAGGGTGTGAAATTTGTCGAGATTGTATGGTATGATAATGTGAATTTTTTCTCGCATATTAACACTAATGCCCAATGAAACCTCGCAGTTACAGATTTTTTCGAATATTATCACTCTTACTATAAAATATATACTAAGAATGTGTCCGAAACACTTGTATTTAAAATGGGGAAATCCACCCTCTTACAGGCACGGGTTAGGGTTGAGATAAAAAAACTGAAAAAATTAGGGAATTGTTTTTGAAGTATTTGAAGTTGATTTGGAGGGCGACCCAGAAAAAAATCGTAACGTTACTAACTTTGTTCTCATAAAAAATTTATCACTCTTCTCGCTATACTGCATGTATTATGATACCAGGATATAGTATTGACAAACGTTCCAATATTATACGTATGCCATAGAGTTTGACAATGAGAATTTTTAATCGTTCTACGGAAAAAGTGATCACGTACACTTTGCGGTCTCTTATCGCTTGAAGATTGATGTAAAATACGATTAAAAAAAAAATCCGTATCTGTAACGGATGAGTAAAAACATGGTTACAACGAGTGGGCAGCAAATTCCTCGATGTAGAAGCATCCCGACTCCCAGGGAGTATTTTCGATGTATCCGATCCAATCTGCGGTAACAATGGCCGACCGCCTGTACGAAGCAATATATTGTAGAACGTGGCATATCAGACACGGGGCGAGAGAGCTCAACAAGAAGAGATCGAATTTTGATTGAGTTTATTTGCTAATTTTCACTTCCAGCTACATACACGGATTCTCCAAGCAGCTCGCGTATGATGAAGCACGTATCGTTTCGCCGATAATTAATCAATAACATGTACCGTACATCAGCGAGTTAATGAGCAAGTATAAACACACGCGGTCAAACGTGTTAATTAATTTCGCATGCGATTACCGCGACGCATTACATCATAGACCTACACGTTACATACAGATAGACATATGATGTATACCTGTACACATACTGTTCGGTGTAGGTATAAGGAACGAAGCGCTGCAGGCGTTATACGACTCTAATTACCTAAATCATGTACATCGTGTTACGTAGGTAGAGGAGGAGGGCGGCTGGATATTTGCCATTGACGAATTATTGATTTCATAACCGGTATAACATTGCGCTGGACCTCGACTATGTGCGCCATGCATCGTGTGCACGTATTATAATACAGAGGCTCGTATTGAATGCCGCGGGAGCGAATAAGAGATCGTTGAAGGCAGTGAATAGCTGTAGTTAAATAATTTATGAGATTGAACGTGCGAGCTAATAAAGCCCGTTGACAAACGAGTTTTCCTGCAGTTCGCCTGCAGCCTGACTATCGTGTTTAATCGTATGCGCATTGGACTCGTACGGCAAACCGGCGGGACTTGAACCACCCTGCCATCCATGCGTCCACGTACGGCTTGCGAGGTAAAGCGGATGCTGCGGCGAAATCGATTTTTTAATTATATTTTTATTTATTTTTCTCACGTTTCGTTAGCTTTTTATTCTATTTCAGTCGACTCTCGCAAAGCATAATACGCAATTATAAATGATAATTGAGCTGGTACACGAGGCACATGAAGCAATTACCTCGTATACTTGGGGCTGCGTCTGCGATATCCGATGCAAGGTTGACAAGGTCCTCCAGGCCTCCGCCGTCCGCGCCGCTACATTCCATCATCGTGTCCTGGAAGATGAAAGCCGGAGTTAATTTAATCTCGAATATTAACAAACGAGTGCTCTGTTTTTTCTCATTTTTGCAGTAGGCATGACTTTATCCTCATCGTGTTTATATGTATTTATATCAAGTTCGCGTACGGGTGATTCATGCTTCCTTGTACACACACGTACTAATTGGAAGTAATTTCCCCTGTGCTGCGCAATTTGCACGTTTTTGTTCTTCGTTTCAACGATTTGTATTTCTATCACGATTTTCAATGGAATATTATAATTACAGTATTCAATGTTGGTGACAGAATAATGGGACGAGATTAAATTTCTCAAGTGAAAAGTTTGATGATATGATTTATAGGAAGATATGAAAACACACTGAATTTTATTTATTTCTCTTTTTGCTGGATTATTCGTAATTTACAAGAGACAAATTACAGATCACTATTTTGTAGTTCAATAGCAGGAATCGGTTGAAGTGAAAGTTCATCGAAAGCGCAATGATGCAGTTCAAGATATATAAATTTCGTCTTAATCATTAAAATCAGTTCTCGTTAATTGAGTTCAAGTTTGTTTCTTCGCATTGCATGAAAAACTTGTGGAAACAAAAATAACAAACGATCCAATTATAGACGAATAACAAAAGATGTATTTTTTTTTTTTTTTTGTTTATATGCGAGTTACGTAGAGAGAATTTTCACCAAAGCCGAGGTAATGTTCGCGATAACAAATCGATAAAACGTTATTTGGTCGCGTGAAATATATCGTGACTAAAAATAACTTACGATGTGGCAAGAGAAGTAGGTAAATTTCCGGGTCGAAGAACGTCGGTTAGGTTACAGTGTTACGCGTATTTGAAGGTGTAGGGACAATTTCACGACTGACTAAAGTCGTCGCACTTTCTTCCAATTTTGTATATTATTTGTTGCTCCTAAAACTCGTCCTGTACAACAAGGCGTAAGGAAGGTAAGAGGCCTTGAAAAAATTTTTCCCACTGACCCACTGCCCGCCAGACCCTAAATCCCAAAATTACGAAAGGATGTGGTTTTTGAAGACCCCGTGCCGAGGACCGACACGTTCCTGAAATCCGTCTCTCTCTCTCTCTCTCTCTCTCTCTCTCTCTCTCTCTCTCTCTCTCTCTCTCTCTCTCTCTCTCTCTCTCTCTCTCTCTCTCTCTCTCTCTCTCTCTCTCTCTCTCTCTCTCTCTCTCTCTCTCTCTCTCTCTCTCTCTCTCTCTCTCTCTCTCTCTCTCTCTCTCTCTCTCGTTGCAGAAAATTTTACGGCACATTATTTATTGTCTTATTGTCAAACGCTTTCCCTGAATCCGCAAAATTACGGTAGCTTCGCGTACCGCGGCTGCATCAGGCAAGAATATTGCCGTAAACCTTTACGGCCTCTGTTTCGGGTTGTAAAAATTTACCAAAATTTTGCCCCTGTTATCGAAGAGCCCTAGGCAAATGGGGGGAGAAGAGGCGGGCCGGTAAAAAGAATATTGCCGAGGTGGGGGAATTGAATTTTCACGTAAAAGTTCACCGAGGCGAAAGAGAGTTTCTAAAGTTTTCACCCGTTTTATTACAGCGTGAATTTTCTCCCAGCTTGGAGAAAATATATTATAAGGGTTGAGAAGTTTAATAGGACATAAAACTCTGCCCGGTATTGTCGAAATCTTGTTTCTGGAGTCTTTCCAATTTTCGTCAATTTCGTTCTCAAACTTTCCCTCGTTGTTACATCCTTTTTTCCACGCCTCGTCGTATAACTCCGGGGATATAAATTTATTTGATCGTTATTTCGCGGTCTGGAATCGGTATCGAAGAAGCACGATTTAACAGATGAGTTTGACAAATTGATGAAATACAGATTCGGTCGAGACGAAGCTCCTACAAATCATTCTCTCAAAATGTCAATTTTTCAAACCGACCACCAAGTTATATCGAAGATCCGGAGCTCTGTAAGTTAAAATCAGACCAACGATGAACTTTGAACTTTACGATAATCGATTAAATTTTACCGTAAAACAGTCGTTCGTCTATTTTTCCGTGCAACTGAAAAACTGAAGTACGTGCACCTAATTGGCAATTACAAACTGATAAGAGAGTGAGAAAGCTGGGGAGAAAGCGTGACTGTTGATTATTATCGCCATGATTTTAGTTCTTCAAAGTGAAAAAATCAATTTTTCAGAAACTAAATGCAGTCTTTCGGCAAACCTGAATACTTTCAATTTGCCGTTCAACTCATACAGGTTTCCTTAAATGGCACGACGTGCTTGTCTAACTGCGAATCTCGCTTTAGAATAAAATCTTGCATTCATCTCTGGCTAGCGCTACCGGACGTCGAATACGCAGACAGATTGTTTGCCTGTCTCCAGGCACGAGTCGAAAACCGCATATTATACGCGGAGAATGAATTTACCCAGGATGTCCATTATACGTCGCGCGTCGGTTGATGTCTTCACTTCATGAAATCGATCGTTGAACAACGACGGAAGAAGGATAATCAATAACACAGATCAAAACTGTTCAAACTCTTAAATGACTCGTTTAAACGAACTCGATGTTTTTTGAATCGGTCGTTGCCATGTTCTTGGTTAAATTATCATAGAGGAACGCCGATTCAGCAGTAGCGGCAATTAAAACAACCGGAGTGGCACGAAACGGCGGTTTGAAAGGCCTTCCTTGCCAACCCTTCGCACTCTATCGTCCGCGAAATTAGCCGCAAAATTTCAAACTCTGAATGACAATAGAAGGGGTATGTACCGTGTCTTGTGGTTTATTATGCATTCATTGGGCAATCTGATTTCTAGCGTAATTGTTCCTAATTTGAGATAAAAAGAGAACCTTGTATGTAATGAGACTCGCATACATGTAATTCTGTTAATTATTTCCGAGGAGGAGGATTACAGCCAAATCTCTTCATCGTCTTGTTGGAGAATCGGTGAAGTTGGGATCTATCTTCTTCTTTATACATGTGTGAAAATGACGAAATTGTCAGAGCATGGGATGCCACGGAAATCAGAAACCCGAGAACAAGTTCTTTTCAATTGGCGGAATTATCTCGCTCGGTTTAGATTCTATCAAAATGCTACTGATTCGTTGAAAACCGTTTCATGTAACTTCCCATGTGCTGTATTAGTGGGTTAATCAGGATTGTTCTATATTCTCAATTCATCGCCGTCAGACAGAGAATTTTCCAAGTACTCGGTAATGTTTCGATATCTAAATCCTGTTTTGCGGTAAAAACTATTAAACACATCAATTATTCATCTCACGAATTATAGATACCATGGGATAAACGTGAGAAAATTTGTAGCGACTCTCAAAACTGCGGACAAATTCTTAGACCTACAATTATAATACAATTTTCTAAATCATACCGAACTTTCGGAGCAAACAAGAAAGTCTCGTTGAAACTAAGAAGGAACAATCTGTTGTACAAAGTGCGTGGTACTCGAATGCAACTTTGATTTAAACCTGGCTAATGCTGGAGTGACAGCGTAAAAAAAAGATTAAAACAATAGATCACAGCAGCTGGTAAAGTGTAGGAGTTTAACGGTAAATTCATCGCGGTGTGATAAATAATACGGCGTACTTGTACGAAAACCCGAAGGTAGAAGGATTAAGCGTAGATTTTTGCCGGCGAGTGTTAAAATTTCCACGATACTCATCCAAAGTACCAGATGGCCGAATTACTCGGATTTGAATTACCTCGCAAATTACGTCGTCCATCATATCGTTTGTGTCCCTCATATCGTCTTCTCGTTTCTCCGTCGTCTTTTGTTTTTTCCCCGACTGTTAAAATCGGCCACTCGTTTCCCCGAACAAATCACAAACGGCTAAACCGTCCCTGATTTTCCACCGCGGAATTTCGGCCTCTCGTCACAAGCACATTGTCACTAATCGTAAGAGTGGAATTGAAAGGCGACGTTGCACGGTGCTCGATGAGGAGGCGAGACGCCGGGGGATCAGCGCACTGAATTCACACTTTGATCGGCGCGTGTGGGTGAGCCGTGCCAACTTGACGTGAAGCAAATCGATCCCACATCCACGGTGAGCGGTGTCAACCGGCGGAGTTAATTCCTATCGCCGAGGTGACTAACTATCGCCGTGTGTTAGTTCGTGGCGCGCGGTTCGACCGAGGATAGCGCGGCCGTTCGTCGATTGTTTATTTACTCGTTCTCGTTACCCGTCGACGCAGGCGACCTCGCCTAACTTCACGCGACTCCTCGGACTCTACGCGACATCCAGCAACGCCCGCGGCTCGACTGGATCTGCCTGAACGCCGAGACGACCCTTTCGACTGTGAGGACTCGGGAGCCCCTCCGAATATGCGAGACACTCGCCGCCTCTCTCTTTTTCTCCCTCTCTCTTTTTCCGTAACGCACCTCGAGACGCCAGCAGGTCTGCCGCCATGACACTCGAGCGGTCAACCAGCTGCCAAATCCCCACGAAGTAAGAGGGACAAATCCCTTCCACCGCAGCCGAACGTCTCGACGAATCGCAGCCTTCGGATCTCTGACGTCACACAGCTCGAATCGCCGCGCGCTTTTTACTCGCCCGGATGCCGTTGAACGCCGCGATCATTTTCGGATTCCGATTGCCTACTTTTCGCTTTTCCACCGTCTTAATCGACCGAATATCGATCGCTTGTTTTTTCATCTCGGACTTTGACGACTCGATTTGAGCTCCTGTTCATCGCTCACCTCACCGTTACTCGTACTTCAGCTACAAAGAAATTACGAATTATCATTTTTTCGAATACAGCGAGTGGAGAAAGTTTAGGTACAACATTCTTCAGAGGGTTATTTCTTGTAAGATGGATGTAAAGATATCTCGCGTATCGTCTTATCATATGTATTGCAAATTTCTGATCGTTTGTTGATATTTTTTTATCCAGTGCTCGCGGCTAGTAGCTTCGTATTTCTGTTGACGAGTGA
This sequence comes from Neodiprion virginianus, assembly GCF_021901495.1. NCBI lineage: Eukaryota > Metazoa > Arthropoda > Insecta > Hymenoptera > Diprionidae > Neodiprion > Neodiprion virginianus. Next base: position 31,590,341 of record NC_060877.1, on the reverse strand, counting down.
TTGTCGTTGAGAATCTTTAAGGAAACGATAATTGCGATTCGAATACGGGAGAAAACAATAATGGTATTAAGGCGAGGATAACCGGTACCTTATACATACACTCGGTCAGAACGAGAGGACTTTTACTCCTGTACGTCGGTGGTACAGGTGCCAGTTCACCTGTTCGATATATTATTTAAATGCTTCACCTGCCGCCAGATCTAGAGATACCGTGAGATAAGCATATACCTACCCGATCATCAGCCGTTTCCCGCTTTGGAAAAAATACATTCTTAATAATGATGTCCTCGCTCGAGAAATCGTTAATTAATCGGACTTGAAGTAATAAAGAAGAATTTTGCTCTAGTTGCCACGCGGAATACGCGTAAATGATAAACGGCTGATCAATGACGGAGGAAATTTGAGGCTTCGCACAATTGGCCGTCACACAATTCGCCTAAAATCTGTTAGCGTCAACTTTAATCGGATTTGTCCAATTCGCTTAGGGTTCACTTTTCCCTTTTCATTGTCGTATAGTGACCTGGAATACACATTTACACGTGATCGATATATTAAGCCCGGTTACTGTATACAGAGAATTGCTAAATTTGTACTTTCGGTGTGTAAATCATACTCGATAGATTCACGTTTGCATCTTTCATCCGCTGAAGTTACAGTTTCACATTTGTTCTTCATGTGGTGTGCATATCGTGACGCGGGTCGGACTCTTCAAGACTGGTCATGCACGTTGAGTGGAATGTATTTGAACGCAATATTAACTATGTGATGCGTAGCTACTTTCCATGAATCGTGGAATTTCAGGAAAAGAATTTTTTATAATACATATACTGCAGTACTGAGAACGGAGGTAGTAGCTTGTTTTCTTGCCATTGTGAGATATTCACAGTTTTTAATTTTCAGCCCTCTCAGTCTCTAAAAATTATATTTTAAATCGAAAAATTTTCAAGTTTGACTTGAACCGTGAAGATAAAGGGTTATGTTACTCAATAATGTTATAAAAATGTAAATTATTATATAATTGAATAGTGAAATAGACATTTTTTACATTCATCGCTTTCAGAATTATTATTTTTAACGTTCAATACTGAGATAATCTGGCGTATCTTATTAATTCGTTTAATTTAAAATTTTTGTCATCAGAATCACCTATTTTATTACTTTACTGGGAAAACATATCAGAGAGACAATCACAAACAATGAAATACTTAGATATTTTAATCGTTATGTGAAAAGTTTATACGCTAAGAACGAAGATATTTCGGTTACAAACTTTTCAAGTTACGATTAAAATATCTTAATAATTGATAGATAAGACTAATTTTCGTAATAACTTACTACTTTCAGTCATTTTCTTATTACAAAATAAATTGAATTGTTCAATTATGCAACAGAAATGTTCACCAATTGATATTACATCGTCACTACGTCGGCGCTTAATACAGCAGTACAGAACAAAGAGTAATGTTGTAGATGAAGCAGCACTGACCGTGAGTCGCAATTTTTATGTTCTTCGAACTGGTAAATAAAAATTGATCCGCAATATCAGCGCAGCATGTATCTATCTGTATATAAAAATATAGAAAGTAGCACGGTTTAATATTGATACTTAAGTTCTTCTATCTGGTCAAGAAGCGTAAATTCCGTAGCGGATGACTAATTACTGGAGGATACTACCGACTGTTTATACTACCGGAGGCTAAAGATGTTTTTTGACACAAATCGCTTCTCTATTTTTAGATTTGATTAAACTGACGGAAGTTTTGTAAGCCTTAAACGCTTGCGATGTTATTGTATTTTTGTTGAATTGTCAGGTTTGCGACACAAGTGTGTCATTGTCAGGCGTCATTCCTATAACAATGAAACGGGCGATATCCGAGCGGTACAATCGACTCTTCAGATGTCAAAATACCGAACGAAAAACTTTCCTCCAAAAAGAGGGGGATTCTGGATTTGCTGTTTTCTATGAACTACAGTTATTGTGAGAATTCTTTCGCTCCGTTTGCTCTTTCTTTTCTTCTTTTTTATCTTACTCTTACATTGTAATGAGACTTGTGTCCACATGTAATTTTCTCTTACGGAAGTTGTTCATTAGTATTGTCACTCCGGTTATCTTAAACAATCTCGCAATTTGAAAGTAAAATTCTCTCGCTGAAAACCAGAGTAATAATACTAGTGAATAAACTTGCCGGTTGCGAAAATTCTCTCCTACTTTTCCTCTTTATACTCCACTATTTCCATCATATTCACATCGTTATAGAAGTTGCGTTCGTAATGAATTTCCTGTACCCAAAAATTTCCTTGATAGCGTCACTACAGTTATTTGAAAATATCGCCCTTTTAAGTCAGCCTGACCTTTTTCTCGCAATGACTATTTTGAGACCCAATATCAAAAATGGCAAATCACGTGTCCGAAGAGCCTGCCGTGAGCGTATCCAGCTACCGTAAAGCTCAAATGTATGTCGAAATGCCAAGTCCCAGGAGCTGTCACAACTTGGCACGTTTGCATTCGTACATGATACGAAGAGTCTCACGTTGTACCACGATGTGAAACCGGGCGAAAAAATCAATGGAAACGATAAGGTCGGTAAAAGGAGGGAAAAAAGTGTGCCGTTCATGTCATGCTTTTAATGAAATCTCAAAGAAAGGGAAGCGATCTACGTTCATTCGAGTATTGAAATTGCGTTCAAGTGTTTTCAATTCTTAACGATACGCCGTCATCAATTACTCTATCGAAGATCGGATCACAGCATACGAAGTGCAGAAAATGCTAGCAAAAGCCTAAGAGTAACTTCGTGTGCTCCGATCAAATCACGGGTGATCGCTATGGTGTTACAGCTCGGGGTGGGTGTTTTCATGACGAAAGTTGTCCTTGCTGTTGTCTAACCATTCCACTTCCCTTCCAAGGTTATGCGACCCTCAGTCCCCAAAATAATGGGGCTCATCTTCCCTAAGTATTTCACGTAGAGATCTATGTCCAGCGACCAAAGAACGCGATTTTACCTGGAGCAAATCAGAGCCTTGTAGCTCCACCACGTCCCAAGTGTTTTTGAAGGGTTGGTTAGCCACGACGTCAGCATACGTAATTTTGCCGGTTGTATCTTCTATGGTTTTCCGAATCCCTCCAGCGTTTATGTAAGCTATCGCAGCGTAAGTCCAGTAAGTGCTGTTCTCAGCTAAACCTACGTACTATTAACGTCATGAGAGAGTGAAATCTGCCATTTCGACTAGTCAAATATAATGAGTAATTTTCCTAATTACAGTGGCTTACTCACAGCATCAACCATGGCGTCGGTGATTAAGTTTCCCACATTACACTCTCCGTATCTGCAATTGTTGTAAAGTCGGACCTTGGTCGTTCCAACCGTTGTGTCGCCCAACTCGTCAACCGCCACTTGCCACGGTACTAGGGCAGCCAGTACGTCAGGATCTGTAGCAACAATCGTGCGCTTAAAGATCACCCCCACTCTTATTATGACCGGAACAATGAATGGAGAGATGAAGGAGCCTACCTTCTTCGATGGAGCTGTCGAGTAGAATAGGATTCCCTTCCCAGTCGTAGACTTCACCATCGGCGTCGAACCAAACGCTGATGTTACCCAGGTATCTGAAATTGTCAATGATCTCGGTTGTTGCTACTAATCAAGTCCTAATGGGCTTAAGATACGGATAAGTTTTGACAAATAATCCTACTTGGTACAAGCATAAGCCTGAACGATGAGTACCGTCCTTTGAGTGTCTTCCTGGACCACCACGACCGGATACTCATCCTCGGCAACGTCGGAACTTGGCGAAGTTCCTGAAATCGTGACAGTTTTAGCAATGAGGTGACATATTATGTGCGTCAGTCTCAAAAATTAATTACATATATCGCACCTGAGTAAAGAAAAGTGTGAGAGTGGCCACCGACAATGAGGTCAACCTTTGGGCAATTGGCAGCTAATTCTCTGTCCACATCCAGACCGCAGTGACTTAGAACAATGATGATTTCAATCCCCTGTGCCTTTAGTCTCGCCGCTTCATCATTCACGGTCTCAATTTCATCCCAAAAAGCCAGCTTCTCCGTGCTTGCGAGAGTCTACGGATGAACAAATATTAGTGAAGAGTCATGCATCTTGGAAGGGATCGTCTTAAAAGAACGCGAGTGTCTCGAGAAAACTGTCACTGCCAAATGCTTATTGACCGAAGTGGTGAAAGTGTACACAATGTTTCTAAAAGGTCCTCGCAGATATCACACCAGTTCATTCAAAGAAAACCTTCAAGACTCAAAGTGAGGGACCTGAAACAATAGTTAGGAGTTTGGATGCTCACGTTAGTTGTCGAGAGTATTACTCCAATTATTCCTATCTGAGTTCTATTTCGTTCAACAATCGTGCTATTGGTGTACAATCCTTGGATATCCGGTTCTTCACTCTCGTCGATATTTGTAACGACGACCGGAGTGGTGAGCATTTCCAGAAAAGGCACTACGCCACCGATCCCGTTGTCAAACTCGTGATTTCCAAGAGTCTGAATGAGGAGAAGTTCCATGACATCATATACGGTAAACATAGATACATAATTTTGATGACGATACTCTGCGGCAATAAACTTTATTAAGACGCTCTCGCACGTACCACGTATTGCTACCTTTAGGCTATATCGCCGTTTCACTGTGATGTAAAATCTTGAACTTCTTTCCGACTAAATTCAATAAAAACCTCGGATACAATTTTCAACTTATCATCATGACATTCGATTTTCGTCATGCCATCATTACTGTCGTTGGTGAGCATATGAAAATGATAGTTTGGTTGAGAGTCTTTTTTTCAGTTTGATATGAGAAAAATAACCTCCGCATGGTACAGCTGTGTTGACAAAATATAATTATATTCAAGCATTCACAGTTCATTAAAACTCAGTCTTCTCGGGTTTAGAAATGTATTATCGTATCAGACTAACTACGTAGTAGATGTAGTGAATTGTATTGCGGGACAAACAACTGTAAAACACACAAACAAGACAAACGTAATTGATTCCTAATTGTAAGATATTGAATATAATGTGGCACATGTTGGATAAATGTCATGATAAGATAAATCCGATCGATAAATAACTTTTATAACACCTAAACATGTCAGAATTCTGTTCAACTCCGGTAATACAATGATTTATTATCGCTTAAGAGTTCAGCACCTGAAACACGTTTTGGAAGTGATATAATTCATTGGGATTATATCAACGGTCCAAATACATGCGTTGTAATCCGTTACTACAGCTATTCATCATTCATGACACTACTATTATTCAACATTTGTTCAATTTTTGAACAATGGCTTCTGTGATATTATATTAGATATTATATGCTAATAGAAAACTAGAAAATCATAAATTTAATACAAATCGTGTTCCATAACGTGAGTGATAAAGTTCAATTGGATTTTCCTTAGTACAGTTACAGCTATTCATATCCACATTAATCTAATCGTTACACAAATCGCCGCCTAACAGCCAGAGTATAAAAGACTGCAGAAATCATTTGTTTCGGAAAGCCTCCAGCACGGCATCGTAGTGTCTTTAAACAATCCATTTCACTCAAAGCTGATGGATCAACGATTAGAACTTATACCTCATGATTCCTGATCGCCCATGACTAATTAGTGTTGTTAATCGACATATTCTTAAATCATGTGTTATTCGAGTGAATTAGATAATTAACACGTGCGGTTTATAACCATGGATTAATGTGCGGTATGGCAATCTCGTGCCGTGGCTCACAGGTTTCAACTATTTATCATGTATCTCGCCTAAAATCGCGAATTTCTCACAAAATTGCGTCTTCAATGTGCTAATTACCATAGCGTCATGTGGTAACATGTTCATAAAAGTTGCCGTGACGTTCCACCCATGCACGTTGTACCAAAGTGTGCCTTGAAAATTGTCACCGGCATTGAGGAAAATTGCATTCGGTCTTTCGTTCACGAGCTGATTTGTAGCTGTGAACACCCTCGCTATACCTGCTAGTATTTGCAGGGATTCAACGATTTCATTACTTGTTTATCTATCATTTTGAGATTTTTTTCTACTTAATGTCCATAGATTCGAGAGAAAACTATCAAAGAATTTAAATAAGGGTCATGTGTATCTGCATTCCCGCCACTCTGTTTTCCTGGTCCCCCCAGCTGTAGAAACTCGCGCTTTGATGACTCGTGCCGTTCCTGACCGCCTCGTGGCGATCACGTGTATTCAACGTCGGTCGTAACGTACGTACGCAACCATTCACATTGGCCTTGGCTCTAGGCTGTTCAAGTCGAGCGCCCCACACTGAGTGAACGATATCGCGACAGATGGCGTTGCTGGTATCCGCGCTCTCGCCTGAGAATGTAGCCCCCGCTCATTTATTCACCCAGCCGCCCAGATCTCATACGTCTTCAGTAGGGTCATTACTGATCCACTGTAGCAGATGATGATTTCGGGATATGATCAATGATTAACCCGCGCTCGGTATCGGTCGATTATCGCACGGCCGATACCGAAGAACTGATGCTACCTGAAGACTCCTATCAATCTCCAATAAGTCAGTCGTGTTAAAGATACAAGATTTAGAACAGTTAGCAATATGGTAAATAGAGATGAGATGTGTTGTGAACATGAGATCTTTCCGGACATGATTCTGATCTCGGCAATGAAATGGTACAATTACAATCAGGCTTACTGTTGTGAAGGGTGATATAGAGTCGTCTCTTTTGTTGACAACGTTGATGTGTTCATTACAGATGTGACGAAGTAATCCCAATATTACAAACTGTAGTAACTTAGTACTACTGAAATTCTTGGATGAATTAAAATTTGTTGAAATATCCATATCAAGAGGAAAACCGTAACTTAGTCACCGGCTACTTTATCAATCCTACGAAGCATTGGATAAATACCGTGGCATGAATTAAATTTTATGGGGTATTTTCAGTATTGGAACACAAGATGTTATTTTGACATAATTTCGCGATTCAAAGTTAATCGTCTAATCGAATTTCATAGGACGAAATTTTTTGATAAAGCTTCTCATCAAAAGTTTGGTTTACTAGAGTGTTGACTTCTTCGTGGACTATTTTGATATTATATAGATATTATGAAGCACGGGAAGCAGATCAATTTCTTTCTCCATCGCAAAAATATTTTATACCTTCGATAATGATGAAGTTCTGTTCACAATAGTTTCAAAGTCCCCTGAACGAGAGGATAAAACTTTTCAAGGCCTCGATACTTTTATATGAAATCAAAATAACAAAACTTACAATTAATCCGTATCGAACGCGTGTTTAAACATATAATAAAATTTTTTCACCTGGCATGAAAGTCGTTGAGATGAATGACGGACAATTCAAAAAGATCGGTCCGTCCGGGATATATGAGATTACGAGCAGTGAATGCCTCGGTCGACGCTAGCAACGCCGACGTTAGTAACGCCACGAAACTCATCCGGCAAATATCGTCCCCACGGATCATGGCGCTGAAAGTGCATGCGTGTATTAAATTACAAAACCATTCGCGAATTGTACTGATATCCATAAGACATATTTCCGTGTAATTATCCTTTTCATTTACATGGAATGTGCCACTTTTACAAAGCTCGGGGACTCACTAACACTGTAATTAAAAAATCTACTACTGGATGGTAAAGTATCCATATCCTCTCGCCTGGACCGGGAATACCGGAATGAAAATAACTTTATGTCCCTCACTTGAAGCGTCCAGTTTTCTTTGCCAATACAGATAATTGTATAAGATAATAGCATAGCTGTAATATGAAATCCCAGTACAATATTTTTGAACTAGGGTACGAAGTGTCCACAGGCGGATTGCTAATTGGAAATGAGTTAGCTCGATGCAGGATTTATATCGCGAAAGAATAATTCGACACAAATACATAATAGTTTTGTACCTTAGGTACTCAAAAATATGTGTGTGCAAGCCCAGCAAGTTTCAAGAATAGTTGGACCGCCGGGAGATGTACGAATAAAGTCCATTCGGAAGAGTTATGAGGAGTCACTCGGTACTTATGCTTTGAAATTACGAGCTTTGCGCGAAATCTACGTTTTGATATGGAAAACACGTGTGTGTAACCTTGTTTGAAAATTGCAATTGGTTGAGTTGGGCAGATTTCAGTATCTCCTACCCTTAATATAAAGCAGTTCCTGAACGCGAATTTTCATTTTCCGTTTGATTAACACGCGAAAAATAATTTTTCTTTCATTCTGAATTTTGTAACTCAGTAACGAAGTAATATACATGAATGTCCGATACATATTTTTGCAGGGAATTCAATGCTCTACAAACAAGGTCGGATGCAAAATTTCTGTGATATGCACTGTTTCGCTGTTGCTTGTGATTTTAGATCAATGGCTAGACTAAAATACAGGCGAAACGGTGTAACTTACAGAAATTTTTTATCAGACCATTTTTGTAGAGCATTCAATTCCATAGTAAAACATGTCATTAGATGTTCTGTGCAAACCGTCGTTGGTGAGGAATAAAATTCCAAATGTGAAAAAATGTTTGTTCCCATGTTATTTTTATGGAAAATAGAAAAGTTTTTCTTTGGAAATATCCTAATAATAATATTATTAATAATACTAATAATACTCGATATTCCATCGTATTTATAATTGTTAAATACTAATTATCCAGAACTCACTGTTGGACCAATTCGGCCAATTAAATATCAACTTTTATAGGGATCATTTCTATTTTTCCGTTTCCTGACCGTTTAGCGGAGTAGCACCCACATATGCCTGTGATTAGTCGATGCTGCGTGTGAGTGACTGTAGGTGATGCGACATTCGCACCGAAAAGTTTGTGCCACGTCCGGTAGTATGACACCACACATCGCGCGTAGCCTACCAGCCAACCAGCGTTGTTATTTCTTTGCATAGTGAGCAAGTAATTGGGTAAAACGCGACGCAGGAACACAGGAGACGAGTGTTCAGGGGAAATCCTAATTGTTGACTTACAGGGGCATACTTTTTGAGACCTTAATTTTGCCAATGAAGCTAATTTGTTTTCAATACCGTCATTGGAGATACGACCTCGTCGCATATGAATTGGTATTTTGAAATTTCTAGGTTTCGGGTAGAATTGGAGTTTTGCATTATTTTTTCTATTTTCTATTCTAGTAGTTAAGGAAATAATATGTAGGTCATATTCGTACAATACGCGTATTTCCGGACGCAGAAATACAACGAGATTCTCTACATGATTCATCAACATTGAAACTTACATCGGATGAAGACGCTTAGCAACGTAAACAACACATACATACGTTAGACGTACCGAAAAATTCGTGTTAAAAGCGTATTTGAAATTTTTTTTTTCTTTTAAAGATTACAGCAACTGTCTGCAATAACCGGGAAGACAAACGGCAAGATAAATGAAACCTAGTCATGTCAAACGCCTCAGTCGAAGCTCGTCAGCCGAGGAACGCGGTCCTTCGGACGTCGGTGGTCCGAAACCGAGTTTCAAAAGCTTCGAAATTTTTCAAGTGCGCTTGTCGTCGGAATTTTCGTCACGAAATTTAACTGATACTGAAGAGAAATCAGATCAGAAGGAGTTCTTCTCATTCTTGAGCAGTGAACACCTTGTTATTGTGTCCTATTTCCACAGTGTTCCGAATAGTCGATGCGGGGGTGAAAGAGTGACTACAGATACTGTCTCGTCATACATAATAAACACACGGAATTACGGTTACCAATATCTATCAACGTATTGAACGTAAAATACCGGCTATGAAGTCCGGACCAGTTGTTGCGCGTTGATTATTTTTCGCGAACGGCGGATGTTCGCGATAAAATTGCACGCCCGTCTCTCGCTGTAGCTTCGACGAATAGGAGAATTATCGTTTGAAGCATGTGATCTTGCCTCACAGTTTCAGTGCCGCTGAGAATCTCAAGGCGGTTGTCACTCGCACCTCTGTTTCTCGCCTTTCCGGCCCTCGCTTATCGACTAATCAAGCTTGATCGATCAAGTAAGTGACTGTCATCATCGTCGTTAGTTTACGTTTAAAGTGACTGGTGATAGAAGCACGGTCTACCCTCGTGTGCTGAAAATGACGGTTTACAACATCCTGGGTCTCTCGGCGGCCTTCCTGCTCATCCTGAATGCTGCAGGACCTGCGTCAGCAGCCACCGTACCCCGAGCCACTGGCGAAGCTTTGCAACTGCATATTCTTCGCACGAATAACATGCAACTCGAGGTAAAATCTTCACCGCGGTCGAATCATTGAAGCTAGGTGAATTCAAAATGGGTGTAAAGATGACGATTCGGTTTTTATTGCGTACAGTGTCGAAGTAGATGCACGAATATGTATATACTGCAAATATGAATACATTAAATATGCGTTGGTACGGATATTTTGTGGATCGAAATCGTGCCTAAACCTTGAGACACGTAAATCTAAGCCTGAATGCGACGCGGAGTATTTAGATTGGCTTACAGATTCCTCTAACGAAGAGTGACATGCTCAGCAATGAGTTGAAGGCACTGCAACTTTTATCTTTATCGCTTCTCTCGCTTCTACTTATGAATATTCATTTGTTGCATAAACATTGCATAATCTGCAATAATTTGATCATATCAAAACTGGGATGAGGATAAAGCGATTATTCATATAAAAGAGAAGAACTTAAATGAATTTTGCCTGAAATCTTCAATTCTAAAAATAATACACCTGACAATCTTTTCCCTTGTTCCGAACATGAAGCCATCCTATTTTGCACTAAATATAAAAGTAATAAAAATTTCTATTTTAATTTAAAAAGTAGGGAAGTTAGGTAATAAATATAACACGTAATCTAACACTGGAGATCGAAATGAGCACAATTTTCCACAGTTTGTTACAGCCGTGGTTTTCAGAACCGGTCTTGAACTATCGTAGATTCCATGTTTCATAGGATAATTGCCCTATCAATCGGCAAAATCTTTAGGTTGTGCGCTTATTTCAGAACCAACACAGACTGATTAATCATACACAGGTTGAAATTATAGTTCTTTGAGAAATACAATGGCCATTCCTTATTTGATCAGTGTTACGTGCGACGGAAAAAATCTCTTTTAATAAAGTCGTTATCCAATTTCATGCTCACCGTCACTTTTCAAACGATTCGGCACAAAGAATGATTATTTTGCCATGTGATTCAAGAAGAAAAATCTTGCCGTGTCACTCTAGGTAGTAATTATATGTGTATATATTTATTTATATACACAACGGTGGCTGGATTAAGAATAGCTGCCTTACTGTCTACTTGTGAGCAAATTTAGTGACGGCTCGAGAGTTCGTTTAGGAAAAAAAGAAATCATCTTATTAAAGTTGAAGACGGCCGGGATTTTTTTTTACTTTCAATTTGTACAGACCACAGTGAAAGGATACTCATATTTACGGTTACAAGGTGGAATATTATTTGTTCAAAAAGTAAATGCGTAAAACAGAATGGAAAATAATTTGCTGTATGTATACACAGAAACCGCAGCGGAAACTTGAGCGAAGTTTTCAACTTACATGTAATTTAAATACAATACTTACTCAAGGAAGGTCTCAACTTACGCAAATACACAACTGTTCATTCACAACGTAGTGAAGAAGCGTAACTGACTGTCGCAGAGTTTTGCAGCTCTGAAGTTTAAAATAGAGTCAAACAGCTATTCACAACTTGTTACATAAAGTTCGGACTTGATAAATTTTTTTCTAATTATAAGCGCACACTATAAACTGCAGTGAGTAGACTGAGGATATATAAAGACTGATAACCCTGGGTTATTTTTCGTAACAGTTTGCCGAGTCTGGCCGGGTTGGGAGGTATTAGCAGTTTCACATATTATCAACATAGCAAGTGACGACGCCGGTAAAAGAAGTTCTTCATAACCAACAATTTGGCTTGCAAAACGTTGGCATCATGCCGTCGTGGCCGTGAAATTTAAAAGTTGAGAAAATCCCGTACAAGAAATATATACGCCGAAATTTTACAACGCATAAATAAATGTCAATTAAATACATAAACGTGTATGTTTTATATTTACATGAATATATCAAATCTTTTACAGGCGAATGCAACATCTCTAAGACGCTCAATTTATTTTTTCAAAGTTCTTTACGCATTCATCTTTGAGCTGCAAATATTTTGGAAAAATTTCGCAGTGCTTCATTTTTAGTTCCAAGCATTTCAAGAATTTTCCAATAAAGAATTTTTTTTTGGCTTTGTTGAGCACTTTTAAAATGATGAGTTGAGAAAATGCGATATCTCAAGTTTTGAAAATAATAGAAACATTCTCAAACACTTTTCTCTTTGCAAGAAGCACGTTGAAGATATATAGAAGGATACACCTATTTTATGAGTTTTTCTTAAAATTTGGAAGCGGTAATTGGGTTTTAATGAAGAAAAATTACGCATGTTCTTAAATAAACATAAAAATGGATATGAAAATGCTCGTACAAGATACGAAGAGTGTCACGTTGTTCCACGATGTGAAACAGTACAAAAAATCTATGAAAACGATAAGGTCGGCGAAGGAGGGGAAGAAAGTGTGCCGTTCATATCATGCTTTTAATTATATTACAAAAAATTGCAAGCGATCTACATTCATTGGAGTATTGAAATTGCGTTCAAATGTTTCCAATTCTTAACGATACGCCGTCATCAATTACTCTATTGGAGATCGGATCAAAGCATACGAAGTGAAGAACTACGTGCATTGTAATACTAGCTAAAGCCTAAAAGTAACTTCGTATGTTCCGATCAAATCACGGATGATCTCTTTGGTGTTACAACTCGGGGTGGGTGTTTTCATCAGGAAAGTGGTCCCTGCTGTTGGCTAACCACTCCACGTCCCTTCCAAAGTCATGCGACCCTCAGTCCCCAAAATAATGGGGCTCATCTTCCCTAAGTATTTCACGTAGAGATCTATGTCCAGTGTCCCAACTTCGTGGTTGCGGTGCTGAGTAGCCAGAACCGAGTGACCGTCGCCTCCTGTGATTAGAAATGACACGACGACAATACGATACCATTCGTCCAGGTCGACGCCTTCATAAGTCGGCACTTCACATTTGCGGCACCTTTGAACGAAAAGGAATTGCAGATCGATTCATATCATGAAAAATAAGTGGCGTACATTGCTCGGAATGGGACTCACCTCACTTTCAATTCGGTCACTCTCGAGTACGCCTCATTCGACAAGTTGAACGTCACCTTCAGTCCAGACCACTGCAAAAATCCTATACCGACGAACTCGGTATCGCTATAGCTTGTGGCTACACCCGCCTCTAACACCTGATGCAAAAATGGAAACGTCGTAAGCGTCGCTTGCTTCATCATTTTTGTAACAATTGTCGCCTGACTTGTAATTTATATTACTTGGAATTATGAAATAGCTTGCATGAACCTTCACAGTTTGTCCGAAGGACACTATTTTACCTGGAGCAAATCAGAGCCTTGTAGCTCCACCACGTCCCAAGTGTTTTCGAAGGGTTGGTTAGTCACAGCGTCGGCATACGTAATTTCGCCGGTTGTGTCTTCTATGGTGCTCCGAATCCCTCCGGCGTTTATACAAGCTATCGCAGCGTAAGTCCAGTAAGTGCTGTTCTCAGCTAAACCTACGTACTATTAACGTCATGAGAGAGTAAAATCTGCCATTTCGACGAGTCAAATATAATGAGTAAATTTCCTAATTACAGTGGCTTACTCACAGCATCAACCATGGCGTCGGTGATTAAATTTCCCACATTACACTCTCCGTATCTGCAATTGTTGTAAAGTCGGACCTTGGTCGTTCCAACCGTTGTGTCGCCCAACTCGTCAACCGCCACTTGCCACGGTACTAGGGCAGCCAGTACGTCAGGATCTGTAGCAACAATCGTGAGCTTGAAGATCACCCCCACTCTTATTATGACCGGAACAATGAATGGAGAGATGAAGGAGCCTACCTTCTTCGATGAAGCTGTCGAGTAGAATAGGATTCCCTTCCCAGTCGTAGACTTCACCATCGGCGTCGAACCAAACGCTGATGTTACCCAGGTATCTAAAATTTTCAATGATCTCGGTTGTTGCTACTAATCAAGTCCTAATGGGCTTAAGATACGGATAAGTTTTGACAAATAACCCTACTTGGTATAAGCATAAGCCTGAACGATGAGTACCGTCCTTTCAGTGTCTTCCTGGACCACCACGACCGGATACTCATCCTCGGCAACGTCGGAACTCGGCGAAGTTCCTGAAATCGTGACAGTTTTAGCAATGAGGTGACATATTATGTGCGTCAGTCTCAAAAATTAATTACATATATCGCACCTGAGTAGAGAAAAGTGTGAGAGTGGCCACCGACAATGAGGTCAACGTTTGGGCAATTAGCAGCTAATTCTCTGTCCACATCCAGACCGCAGTGACTTAGAACAATGATGATTTCAATCCCCTGTGCCTTTAGTCTCGCCGCTTCGTCATTCACGGTCTCAATTTCATCCCAAAAAGCCAACTTCTCCGTGCTTGCGAGAGTCTACGGATGAACAAATTCTAGTGAAGAGTCATGCACCTTGGAAGGGACCGTCATTGAAGAACGCGAGTGTCTCAAGAAAACTGTCACTGCCAAATGCTTATTAACCGACGTGGTGAAAGTGTATACAGTGTTTCTAAAAGGCCCTCCCAAATATCACAACAGTTCATTAAAAGAAAACCTTCAAGACTGAAAGTGAGGGACCTGAAACAATAGTTTGGAGTTTGGATGCTCACGTTAGTTGTCGAGAGTATTACTCCGATTATTCCTATCTGAGTTCCATTTCGTTCAACAATCGTGCTATTGGTGTACAATCCTTGGATATCCGGTTCTTCACTATCGTCGATATTTGTAACGACGACTGGAGTGGTGAGCATTTCCAGGAAAGGCACTACGCCAGCGATCCCGTTGTCAAACTCGTGATTTCCAAGAGTCTGAATGAGGAAAAGTTCCATGACATCATATAAGGTAAACATAGATACATAATTTTGATGACGATACTCTGCGGCAATAAACTTTATTAAGACGCTCTCGCACGTACCCCGTATTTCTACCTTTAGGCTATATCGCCGTTTCACTGTGATATAAAATCTTGAACTTCTTTCCGACTAAATTCAATAAAAACCTCGGATACAATTTTCAACTTATCATTATGACATTCGATTTTCGTCATACCATCCTTACTGTCGTTCGTGAGCATATGAAAATGATAATTTGCCTGAGAGATTCTTTTTTTTAGTTCTGCATGAGAAAAAACCTCCACATGGTACAGCTATGTTGACAAAATATAATTATATTCAAGCATTCACTCATCATTAAAAATCAGTCTTCTCGGGTTTAGAAATGTATTATCGTATCAGACTAACTACGTAGTAAATGTAGTGAATTGTATTGCGGGACAAACAACTGTAAAACACACAAACAAGACAAACGTAATTGATTCCTAATTGTAAGATATTGAACATAATGTGGCACATGTTGGATATAGTTTCATGATAAGATAAATTCAATCGATAAATAACTTTTATAACACCTAAACATGTCAGAACTCTGTACAACTCCGATAATACAATGATTTATTATCGCTTAAGAGTTCAGCACCTGAAACACGTTTTGGAAGTGATATAATTTATTGGGATTATATCAACGGTCCAAATACATGCGTTGTAATCCGTTACTACAGCTATTCATCATTCGTGACACTACTATTATTCAACATTTGTTCAATTTTTGAACAATGGCTTCTGTGATATTATTTTAGATATTATATGCTAATAGAAAACTAGAAAATCATAAATTGAATACCAATTGTGTTCCATAACGTGAGTGATAAAGTTCATTTGGATTTTCCTTAGTACAGTTACAGCTATTCATATCTACATTAATCTCATCTTCACAAAAGTCGCCGCCTAACAGCCAGAGTATAAAAGGCTGCAGACATAATTTTTTTCGGAAAGCCCCCAGCACCGCATCGTAGTGTCTTTAAATAATCCATTTCACTTGAGGCTGATGGCTCAACGATTGCAACTTATACCTCATGTTTCCTGATCGCCCATGAGTAATTAGTGATGTTAATCGACCTATTCTTAAATCACGTGTTATCTGAGTGAATTAGATAATTAACACGTGCGGTTTATAACCATGGATTAATGTGCGGTATGGCAATCTCGTACCGTGGCTCACAGGCTTCAACTATTTATCATGTATCTCGTCTAAAATCGCGAATTTCTCACGAAATTGCGTCTTCAATGTGCTAATTACCATAGCGTCATGTGGTAACATGTTCATAAAAGTTGCCGTGACGTTCCACCCATGCACGTTGTACCAAAGTGTGCCTTGAAAATTGTCACCGGCATTGAGGAAAATTGCATTCGGTCTTTCGTTCACGAGCTGATTTGTAGCTGTGAACACCCTCGCTATACCGCCAACGCATTCGTCCTCGTATCCCTCGTAACAAGTGCCTGAAGTGGATCCAGTTTGGACAAACCTGTTGAGAATATGCCAGAATATGGATCAACGGTTTTGGAACTTCTTTCGTGGAAATATTAAAATGCTAATAAATAACTGTTCTTGGAAATATTAAAATGCTAATAAATAACTGTGGCGTGCCGCATAAAACTTTTAATAAAATCCCTACTCTTGTGGTCGGATACGTTAATAACTTTTTCATGTTTAATATTATTTGCAGGGATTCAACGATTTCATTATTTGGTTCTTTTTGATTTTGAGATTCTTTTTCACTGAACGTCGTTGGGTTCGAGAGAAACTATTTGTATTTTTTTGAATTAAGACAAATTGAAAAGTTCGCATCACCAACACAACGTTAAAATTCTCCTGAACCACCTACTCCAGCTGAAACAACGAAAAAGTTTATTGTTACGGCTTGTTAAAGAAGCCATTCACGCGATTCGTTTGAGGATCCAACGAAACGTTGTATTTCTTATCCAATGTGTGATGAACGAGACGAGAGTGGATATTCAAAGTTACTTTTCATTTTCAAAACAGTCTCAAGGCAGCTTTGAACTGGTTTTGTTTAGTGTGAAGCATTTTTAAGGCGGCTTGAGGATATTGAATGTGAATACCGGTTGAGCTTGAGGTATGTACTCTTGCATATTTACTAAGCGAAATCTAAAACGACGATCTGTAATCTTTTTAGATCACTCTGTGCCCTTCAACGATGAATTCAAACAGAGGTCACACGTAACTGCATTCCCGAGACTCTGTTTTCCTCTCGCGCATCGATGACTCGTGCCGTTCCTGACTGCCTCGTGGCGGTCACGAGTATTCAATGTCGGTCGTAACGTACGTACGCAGGCATCCATATTGACCTTGGCCGTAGCCTGTGCAAGTCGAGCGCTTCGCGATGAGTAAACGATATCGCGACAGATGACGCTGCTGGTACCCGCACTCTCGCTTGAGAAATCAACCTCCGTTCGTTTATTTACCCAGCCGCCCATGTAATCTTCGTCTTCAGTAGGGTCATTACTGATCCACTGTAGCAGATGATGATCTCGGGATATGATCAATGATTAACCCGCGCTCGGTATCGGTCGACTATCGCACGGTCGTTACTGAAGAACTGATGCTACCCTGAAGACGTCAGCAATCTCTATTAACTCAGTGGTGTAGATGATTGAATAATCGGAATAGATAACAATTTGGTAGACAGAGTTGTGACGTGATGGACAGGAGAGCTTCGCGCATATGACTCTAATGTAAGTAATGAAATGGTACAATTACTACCGGGCCTGCTGTTGTGAAGAGTGTTATAGAGTTGTCTCTCGTAGACGACGTTGAAGTGACGAAGTAATCCCAATATTACAAATTGTAGTAAATTAGTACAACTGAAATTCTTGGATGAATTAAAATTTGTTGAAATATCCATATCAAGAGGAAAACCTTCGTAACTTAGTCATCGGCTACTTGATCAATCCTGCGAAGCATTGGATAAATACCGTGGCATGAATTAAATTTTATGGGGTATTTTCAGTATTGGAACACGAGATGTTATTTTGAAATAATTTCGCGATTCAAAGTTAATCGTCTAATCGAATTTCATAGGACGAAATTTTTTGATAAAGCTTCTCATCAAAAGTTTGGTTTACTAGAGTGTTGACTTCTTCGATTGCGTTTCGCCGACTATTTTGATATTATATATAGATATTATGAAGCACGGGAAGCAGATCAATTTCTTTCTCCATCGCAAAAATATTTTATACCTTCGATAATGATGAAGTTCTGTTCACAATAGTTTCAAAGTCCCCTGAACGAGAGGATAAAACTTTTCGAGGCCTCGATACTCTTATATGAAATCAAAATAACAAAACTTACAATTAATCCGTATCGAACGCGTGTTTACACATATAATACAATTCTTTCACCTGGCATGAAAGTCGTTGAGATGAATGACGGATAATTCAAAAAGATCGGTCCGTCCGGGATACATGAGATTACGAGCAGTGAATGCCTCGGTCGACGCTAGCAACGCTGACGTTAGTAACGCCACGAAACTCATCCGGCAAATATCGTCCCCACGGATCATGGCGCTGAAATGCGTGTATTAAATTACAAAACCATTCACGTTTGATTCGCTCTACAGGAGAGGAAAAATTGACGTATAACCAACCAGCTCGGAAATACTCATACATAGTAGCCAAAATTTATGATATTTGACAACAACATTGATTTAACAAGAAATGATGAAAATGCATGTTTTAACCCTTCGCTAACTGCATCTGATTACGATAATCTCCCTACATTCGAAATTTCAATTTACAGAACTCAAGATCTTGACCCTATGTTGAAATCCGTTCAGTTAATTGCAGAATCCGGAATAGAAATTATTAAAAATTTCAATCGGGTACTGTTACCTTCTCACGCGAATACTTTGAAATGCGTAGAGTGTTTCGTACACAGTAATAAGCAGAAACTAATGATGTAAGAGTTCGTAAATTGGCGCAGTCGTGGTCACCAATATTATTTAGAAGGTGCGTATAAGCCGAGACATGGAGCGTAGTTAAAGCTTTGTTTAAGTTCTTGAAAATAAACGTGGAGAGATTGCTAGTGATACGTGTGTGAATAGTTACACTACAGTAATTGAGAGAGTACAGTAAGCAAAAGCGTTAAAACTAAAAAATTGCGACACAACATTGTCCTCACTTTGTACAAGTGTTGGCCGAAAAGAAATCCGTTTTTTAATTCGCTATGTTTGACGTGTTGACGAGATTGACTAAAGAACATACGAATTCTTGAATAAGAAATACCTATTTGGGAAAAGCGGAACAACACTAAAGAATTGTGGAATAATTTTAGCCGTGACTTGTACTGGTATTCACAAGAAAAATTTGCGTGCAATTATCCTTTCCGTTGACATGGAACGCGCCACTTTTACAAAGCTCGAGGACTCCCCAGCGCTGTAATTAAAAAATCTACTATTGGATGGTAAAGTATCCATAACCCCTCGCCTGGATTGGGAATACCAGAATGAAAATAATAAAACGTCTCTCATGCAGTTTTCTTTACCAATACAGATAATTGTATAACATAATAACATACCTGTAACATGAAATACTTATACAATATTTTTCAACTAGGGTACAAAATGTCCACGGTCGGTTTACTAATTGCCATGGAAATGAGTTCGCTCGATGCAGGATTTATATCGCGCGAAAGAATAATTCGACAGAAATACGGAATACTATTCAAATTATCTAAGCTTTATCAGATTATTATTTTCTTATTATCAACATCGACGATTACGACCTATATTAGAATAATTAGTCGATCCCGACTTTAACCCAAATCCAATCATACACGTGCATCTTAACGAGATACACTACGTCATTATTAATTGTAGCACTTGGGATAAATGCTTGACGTGTGAAGAAACAATTTGCATCAGAATCACCAGAATGCCTTTCATACTAAGAATATTTACAAAAACTTGACAGCGACATAGATTATCGATTTCAGCGCGATCCAACATCGAGCGATGTCGTATGTTTATACAGAATTGGAGCGTAAGTAGCACCTTTCACCGAAACGAATTGACTTAACGAATAATTCAAATGTAACATAATATGACAGACGTATGTATTTACTTTCTCAGGTGCTTATTAGTCAAATAAAATAAAAAATTACCTTCACCTAGTTTGGAGGTAATTAACTTTGCCTCGCAAATTCTAACATACTGAGAAAGTCGAGTGTGCTACACTTAAAAATAATTGCGTAGTGCCTTTCCATCTTCACAATTGTCAGATCAAAGTCAGACGTCGTTTTGCTCTTCTAGATGACGTGAATTTGCTAAAATGACAAATGTCAAAGCGCTACTAGTAATAAGCTTGAGTGAAAACTCACCACGCAGTGTTCAATGATCGGTTCCGCAAACGGCACTACCGTCTTGACAGACATTGCGACCTCCTCCCTCCCCGAGTATCACTTCAGACGGTTTCTTACGTTTCGTATCAAGCGGTATCGAGCGTTATCTGTTACGTCACAAAAGAACAATCCCACAATGTTTTTTGGTCTTGATTGTACCGCGGCTCAATAAGGCAGCAAAATTGTGCCATAGCATGATCGAGAAGAGTTTGCGCAACTCGACGCACCTGTCTTTTTTAGAACACGTTTAAGTAGGCTAAAACGAGTCATTATTTTTCTGCATATGATATACGGTGTGGGTGACGTTGGTCTTGACTTGGCATCGCTTTGCGTGATATTTTACACGTGATGCAGAAGAAGTTAAGTAATGCCACGTAGCTGCACGACGGCTTTTGCTAATTGTAATTGCGCTAGAAGTTGACCAATCACGCTCACTACTCCGAGGACAACGAGCTAAGAGTACCTACAGACAAAAGGTAACAAACAATAAACGAGACTCTGATTACCGTATAACGAAATGCGCGACTCGCTAGTCACAGGTAAAGTTTGATAGTAACTGCATAATAAGTGCGCCCTGCAAACTCGCTTTCGCTAATAACTTCGTTCAATGCCATGCGTGCACCTTTTTCTCCCGTGATTAATCATCGGAACAACGATTTCACGTGAGCGAATAAAAACCTCAATTATTTTTCAGACAAGCCTAATACTGATAACAATAATTATATCTGCTTCAGGGTCTGGCCAAAGTCCATATAACATTGCAATTTAGATTTACGTACAAGGCTCTGCCACTCAACTGATCCGATCAATTTGATGGCTCATTTGTCATTTCATTGGCGTATTTATGAAGGCCCACCAATTGTTGGACTAATCGTCACCCATAATTATGTAACGAAATTCCATTGATTGAACGCGCTGCAATGGATAAAACGGGATCGAATAAACCGATCGTTGAAATCCGAAAAAATGCTGACAACAACTTTCTGCAATAACCGGAAAGACAAACGGTAGGATAAATGAAACCTAGTCGTGTCAACCGCCTCAGTCGAAGCTCGTCAGCCGAGGAACGCAGGCCTTCAGACGTCGGTGTCCGAAACCGAGTTTCAAAAGCTTCGAAATTTTTCAAGTGCGCTTGTCGTCGGAATTTTCATCACGAACTTTAACTGATACTGAAGAGAAATCAGATCAGAAGGAGTTCTTCTCATTCTTAAGCAGTGAAAACCTTGTTATTGTGTCCTATTTCCAGTGTTCCGAATAGTCGCTGCGAGGGTGAAAGAGTGACTACAGCTACTGTCTCGTCATACATAATAAACACACGGAATTACGGTTACCAATATCTATCAACGTATTAAACGTAAAATACCGGCTGTGAAGTCCCGACCGGTTGTAGCGCGTTGATTATTTTTCGCGAACGGCGGATGTTCGCGATAAAATTGCACGCCCGTTTCTCGCCGTAGCTTCGGCAAATAGAGGAATTATCGTTTAAAGCACGTGATCTTGCCTCGCAGTTTCAGTGCCGCTGAGAATCTCAAGGCGGTTGTCACTCGCACCTCTGTTTCTCGCCTTTCCGGCCCTCGCTTATCGACTAATCAAGCTTGATCGATCAAGTAAGTGACTGTCATCATCGTCGTTAGTTTACGTTTAAAGTGATTGGTGATAGAATCACGGTCTACCCTCGTGTGCTGAAAATGACGGTTTACAACATCCTGGGTCTCTCGGCGGCCTTCCTGCTCATCCTGAATGCTGCAGGACCTGCGTCAGCAGCCACCGTGCCCCGAGCCACTGGCGAAGCTTTGCAACTGCATATTCTTCACACGAATGACATGCACTCGAGGTAAAATCTTCACAGCGATCGAATCATTGAAGCTAGGTGAATTCAAAATGGGTGTAAAGATGACGATTCGGTTTTTATTGCGTACAGTGTCGAAGTAGATGCACGAATATGTATATACTGCAAATATGAATACATTAAATATGCGTTGGTACGGATATTTTGTGGATCGAAATCGTGCCTAAAACTTGAGACACGTAAATCTAAGCCTGAATGCAACGCGGAATATTTAGATTGGCTTACAGATTCCTCTAACGAGGAGTGACATGCTCGGCTATAAGTTTAAGGCACTGCAACTTTTATTTTTGTGGCTCCTCTTGCTTATACTTATGAATATTTATTCGATAATAATTATGAAGTCGTTCTACCTGGCACCTAATTAAAATCAGTCGAATTTTTTTTACATGGAATCCTTTTTGCCGAAGCGAATAACGTATCTTATTATTGTTTGCAATCTATCGTTACGATGAGGTTATTGTTAGGAGAGGCTTGATAATAAATTGCTCTTACGACTGCATTGAAACTGATAAAACTTTTAAAAATAAATACAGTAAACCTGAAAGCATCTGTCATAATCGTGTACAATTGTCGAGTTTATATGGATTGTCGCTCGGCTGCGAAAATATACAAATAATTGTATACTTCAATATCAAAATAACGAGTGAAAGAAAAATACTTTACATGGCAGATCGGTTCCAATAACATACTCGCGAAGTATGCATAATTCTCTCAACTGAGAAGCAGTAAATATCTGAAACGAGCTATGTAGATGTGTAGTGTACTTTTTTGCAACATTGCATAAACCGACAATCTGATCATATCAAAACTGGAATGAGGATAAAGCGATTGTTCGTAGAAAACAAAAAGAACTTAGATGAATTTTGCCTGAAATCTTCAATTCTAAAAATAATACACCAGACAATCTTTTCCCTTTGTTCCGAACATGAAGCCATCTAATTTACACTAAATATAAAAGTAATAAAAATTTCTATTTTAATTTAAAAAGTAGGGAAGTTTGGTAATAAATATAGGACGTAATCTAACACTGGAGATCGAAATGAGTACTTTTTTCCACAACTTGTTACAGCCGTGGACTTCAGAACAGGTCTTGAACTATCGTAGATTCCATGTTTTATAGAATAATTGTTCTATCAATCGACAAAATCTTTAAGTTGTTCGTTTATATCGGAACCAATACAGACTGATTAATCATACACAGGTTGAAATTATAGTTCTTTGAGAAATACCCTGGCCATTCCTTATTTGATCAGTGTTACGTGCAACAGAAAAAATCTCTCTCAATAAAGTCGTTATCCAATTTCATGCTCACCGTCACTCTTCAAACGATTCGGCGCAAATAATGATTATTTTGCCGTATGATTAAAAAAAAAAAATCTTGTCGTGTCACTCCAGGTAGTAATTATATGAGTACATATTTATTTATATACACAACGGTGGCTGAATTAATAATGGCTGCCTTGCTGTCTACTTGTGAGAAAATTTAGTGATGGCTCGAGAGTTCGTTCAGGAAAGAAAGAAATCATCTTATTAAAGTTGAAGACGGCCGGGAATTTTTTTACTTTCAATTTGTACAGAGGT
The DNA here is from genome assembly GCF_021901495.1 of Neodiprion virginianus. Taxonomy (NCBI): domain Eukaryota; kingdom Metazoa; phylum Arthropoda; class Insecta; order Hymenoptera; family Diprionidae; genus Neodiprion; species Neodiprion virginianus. The sequence goes on along the minus strand of NC_060877.1, from coordinate 31,566,526 downwards.
CAGTGAAAGGATACTCATATTTACGGTTACAAGGTAGAATATTATTTATTCAAAAAGTAAATGCGTAAAACAGAATGGAAAATAATTTGCTGTATGTAGACACAGAAACCGCAGCGGAAACTTGAGCGAAGTTTTTCAACTTACGTATAATTTAAATACAATTCTTACTTAAGAAAGGTTTCAACTTATTATACAATTATAAAACACATCATCTGTAATGTAATGAAGAAGCGTAACTGACTGTTGTAGAGTTTTGCAACTCTGAAGTTTAAAATAGAGTCAAACAGCTATTCACAACTTGTTACATAAAGTTCAGACTTGATAAATTTTTTTCTAATTATAAGCGTACACTATAAACTGCAGTGATGAGTAGACTGATTCTTAGCCAGAGCGGCAGTATTACTGACTTTATGCCTGTACTTTACGAGTTTATCTTCTTCAGTCTTCGCAGTTTCGCATTTTAGGTAAAGAAACGCTCGCGTAAAACTTACGAACTTTTGAGAGACACGCAATTCTTATTTTATTTTTCTCTCGGTGATCTTACAAGAGATTAAATTAAGAAGAGTCATTGAATCGACTGAAAATGAGTTGCCATAAGTTTTAGATGAGAGAGGGATTCGTCGGGGAAGGTCAATTTTGACAGGAGAAAAACTGTCGTCTCATATATCTTCTCGTATCCCGAAAATCAACACGTACATAAATTTTAACAATACGTAGTTTTGATTCCACCGTAATCTTTTTTGCAATTTTTTGCTGTCCCACAGTACAATCTAAATAAATAAAATGCCTATAGAGGTACTAATTATATAAAATATTGCCAATAAAGTTAAGAATGAACTGAGTTAATGGCTGAAAGTGATGAAGCTCAGATAAAAAAATTGCGTATCAGTTAAGCATGTAGGTAGCTTCCTATTACTTCTCCGTATTTGGTCTTGATGCCGGTGCTCGACGATGACGAACGTACGGTTTCAGGTATATCAACCTGTGACATGAAATAGAATAGGCAGTGCGATAAATTTCGCAGTGTTTCCGTTCGGTCAGTTCGAGTCGGAACTATATTATGCGCGAATATAATCGGATAGTATATATTCTGTATATTCCGTAGAATAGAAATTACGTAAAATCTGAACGAGAACGTGATATGTTTGTGCTCCGAATGCCTTAAACTTTCATGTACTTACCTAACGGGTAACTTACCTAAGTGACCGTAATTTATTTTTATTGCGATTGACTCTCTTGCAATAAGTAATTGTACCTAGTTGGAAAATTCTATCGACTAGCTGCCAGTGCCGTTCGGACTTGTTAACGCGAACGCTAATTATTAGCAGCTATTAGCTCAGGTGACATATCCATTCAGAAACAGGCAGGTGAACGATGAGTTCACCATACTCTTACAGCGACGTTACATGTTTTATAATAGACATCATTATTATTCACGTTTTTTGAATTCCTCATTTCCATATCACATGATCGATTGCAGTGGCGAATTTTGTAATACAAACTGGTAGAACTGTTTCCAAATTACGTATTGTCACAGCGGTGGCATTTATCAAGAATATAATGAACCACTTTTGTTTTTGAATTTCAACAGATTCTTAGATCAGTCAAAAATCTGCTTGCAATCCAAATCGTGTAAAATAAGACGCAAAAGTAACTGATATACAGTGCCGATAAAATTTAAATAACTGTAGTGTAAAACTAAATTCCATACCAATCAGCGATAAATTCTGCGCGATCGCCTCAAAATTAAATAGATTACACAATAGTAATTTCAGGTTTTTTTTTCTTGTCATCAATCGAGAATGATGCGTCTTGCGTCAACTCAATGATGAGTAACACGGTAGACAATGGCTCCGTTATTGGCAGCGCATCATCTGATCATCGTTACCCTGAATTTAGCGAAGGACCCGGAAATACCTGCACGGGTATCATTTGTTCGTTTGTCATGAAATTCTTTGATTTCCGAGCATTAGACGTCAACTGAAATTTGATGCAATGGTTTAACCTTTCAGCTGTGAAACTGACTCGGCACAAGTCTCAAACAATTGTTAGATATATGACTGACCGGAAATGCTTATAGATGCTCGATGTCGGAAAACGCCGTTGTACCGTTTCTAGAACTGTTTTCTTTAATTCTGCTACTGCAGTGCATTCATTAGATCCGAACACCGTTTGTCAAAATTTATTATCAGACCTACACTCAAGCAAGCAAAACGGTCCATGACGCAACCGCAATAAGCGGCCGATACCTAACGGGATGGTCGCGCTCGTTGCCAATTCATTTCGAAATCTCTCCCTTCCCGAGCTCCAGTCTTATGGGATTCGCGGTCACGTTGAGTTTTATCACTGTCGTTAAACTGCTCTCGAAGAAGCTGCTCACGGTGGTTCCCAGTTGCTCGGTGGGTTTTCAATTGTAATGCGGTGCCACTGTGTCTGCTCAGCAGCCGTACTGCTGGTCTTCTTCGGGGTGGCCGTCGCCAGTCCTGTGCAGGGGACGATCGCCGGTACCCGCGATGCAGAGGGTGGTTTGCACCTGCAGGTTCTCCATACGAACGACATGCACTCGAGGTAAGAGGGGACCGACCGACCATTCAGCTCTGATTTAACAGCAAAGACGATGTTCGAGATACACGCGACAAACCGCGTGACAAATAACATACATGCCCGGCACATCGTAGGTATAGTACTAACTACAGGGCTATTTATACTTGTATAACTCGGAGAACCTAAGAGCTCTGCTACTAGTAGATCATCTAATTATAAAACTCAAGTTTCTGACAAGTAGAAGAAAAAGTGTCTCGGTAATTTCGGAAGCTCATCATTTTCGGGGTTAGTACTGCTCAGATTTTGACTGCACGTCGTACTTCTTGACCTCTGGCCGTTAATTCATGCGTATTTCGCGACGATTGAGTCAGAACACTGTAATACTAAATCGTAGTAAATTCTAGCAGTTTTTCATGGTAACAGAGTCTAAAAACAGCCCTCGTGTATCATATGAAACAACCGAGAGCTATAGATAGTTTTCATAGCCAACCATTAAGTTAACCCGAAATATCATTATACTGGTAATAACTGTGCGTGGCCATCAAATCTCATAATGGGGAAACTGATGTAAATTCCGGTGAAGGTCGAGAGTCTAAAAGTTGGCGGTATATTCGCGGAATAGTTTAATTTTAAAAAAGATCAACCGTGTACCTCGCAGAAGGGCCGATTCAAGAAGTTACCGAATTTATGTGCAAACACAAAACGAAACGCAGAATTTATCGTGGCGTAATGGTAACCCGATATTCTTGTTACGCAGGTTCGAACAGACATCACCGTTATTCGGCACGTGCAGCGATGCGGACGCAGCGAACAACGAATGCATCGGAGGTTTCGGCCGAGTAGCGACAGTGGTCAGAAGTGCTCGAGCTGGAAGTGTCCCGACACTCTACCTTGATGCCGGAGACACGTACCAAGGCAGCATCTGGTTCATTGTTCATCGATGGAAAATTGTCGCGAGATTCTTGAACCTTCTGAACCCAGACGCAATGGTGAGCTGTCTGCGACGATCGCTTGTCTCAGATCTATGAAAAGCTACAACTGCTAGCACGCTACTGCATCTCCACGTTGGTTTTTATTTTGCAAACGATAACCGTTATCACAGGATTCAATTGAGATATCACTGTAATCCAAACACGGCGTATTTCGTGTGATAAGTGGTTGTAGAACATCGCTCAATTCTTGTAACGGTACCAAAGAAATTGCTACGTGACATGGGTGTTACACATCTCGTGTATTCTCACTAAATATGCGTGTTCAAATGCGATACCCTCTTGATAAGACTTGATAGATGGTGTATAATTTCGATTTGAGCTGTTTACGGTACCCGAAAAGATAATTAGAACACGTATTTTAGTGTCAGGTATAAAACGGCAGATGTATTTATGGAGAACGTTATACTAACCAGGAAAGCTATAGCCGTGAAAATTCACGAGGGTCACAATTTGCCACTTGACGACTCGATGACTAGCAATGTATTGTTGACGAAAGTTACAAAAGTACTTGATGACACAAAACTGCGAAATCAACTTGTTAATCGGAATATCAATTACTCGGCCTTAAGATAACTCCGTTTTTAATAATTTCTCGGACTTGACTACGTGTTTAAAAATCGCAAGCAATAATGAGTTGCGCAATAGCAGACTTGTACGAAATTAAATCGACTGATCTGCCCGAACAATGAGAGTATGTAGGAGATATCGGAACGCGGTCTTCGATGTTTTCAAAAATGCTCTGCTGCATGTTACTTGCTCTCCAGCGAAGTGGAAAAGTAGACTCTAGCTTTGACGTTTATATTTACAGTCACTAGGGAACCACGAGTTTGATCAAGGCGTCACTGGGCTGATTCCATTCATTGAAAATGCCACGTTTCCTGTACTCGCGGCAAATTTGAACTTGACAAACGAGCCGGAGCTCGGAGCTACGAAACTTGCCAAGAGTACGGTCATCGATATTAACGGCACCCAAGTTGGGATCATCGGTTATCTGACCCCGGAAACCAAACTCCTCGCGACGACAGACAAGGTTATCTTCGATGAGGAGGTCGCGGCGATAACCGAAGAAGCTGCACGACTTAAGGAGAGCGGGGTTAATATCCTAATCGCTCTTGGACACTCTGGGTTCACGATGGACAAGACAATCGCCGCCGAAGTCGAGGACATAGACCTCGTAGTAGGTGGCCATACCAACACATTTCTGTTCAACGGTAAGCCGACTAACTCTTCTAAGTTTTCCTGGTCACATTACCTGCATAATATCTGTAAGTCATGGATAGCATTATCTAGTTGGACGCTACGTTGATGGACTGTACAGGTTTTCGTATACGCTTCAATCGTCTAAAAATGTTGTGATTGACAGTGCCTGCGTTATAAGTACTAATGTTTTAACTATGTTTCCAGGAACTCAGCCAGATACCGAAGTTCCTGTAGGCTTGTATCCTACAGCTATAACTCAGAGTAGCGGCAAAATAGTCTACGTGGTCCAAGCTTACGCGTACACCAAGTACATCGGAAACTTTTCCGTAACCTTCGACTCCGAAGGTGATCTCACACAAATTGAGGGAAATCCCATTCTTCTTGACTCAAGCGTCGAGCAGGTACGAAATAATTAAGTTAATGATCGACGCGGTATTCGATGAATCTGTTTTTTCCAGGCTGAAGACGTAGTGGAAGAGTTGGAAAACTGGCGTGCGGCGATCAATAATTTGACAATCACCTATGTCGGAAGTAGTAGCGTCCTTCTTAATGGCGATGCCGACGTCTGCCGTCGCCAAGAGTGTAATATGGGAAATCTAGTGACGGACGCCATGATTGATTACGTAAGTGAGTGGTTTGAACACTTATTTTCTGTCAATTCGGCATCAAGTTATCGACCATTTTCTTACTTCTATCAGATCTCCAGGCAGTACAACGGATCTGATGGATGGACGGACGCGCCGATTGCTGTCATGAATAGCGGCAGTATCAGAACTTCTATACCCGCTAGTACCGATTCTCAGGTGAGTACAATACAGCAATACGTATCATAATGGCTATACTTTTTTGATAATTTTTAGTATAAAGCGCTTCAGTCGACGCCTAATGCCTACTTCTTGTATTCTCCATCTAGATTTCAATGGCGGATGTTCTTACTGTACTTCCATTCGGTAACCAACCAATCATCGTCACTATGACTGGTGAGGTATTGATATCGATGCTTGAATGGAGTGTTTACTACATGACTGGAGATCCGACTGAAGATGCTAAGGGTGCTTTCTTACAAGTATCCGGAATTCAGGTAACGATTTACATAAAAATATCGTTATGATCATTCTAACTGTTACGTATTCGTCCACTTAGGTGACTTATGATCTCAGCCAGCCCGTTTACTCCAAAGTGGTTTCCGTCAAAGTTCGCTGTGGCAATTGCAATATTCCTACATACAGTGATCTGAATGAAACAGAAACGTACTCGGTAATTACAAATGACTACATGTATTCAGGTGGCGATGGATTTAGCATGCTGTCTGATTTGGATGTGAAAAGAGCCGGTAAGAAATCAATTCCCTCTCTCTTTACTGTTATTTTAAATGGAAAATATTGATCATTCTTTAGGGCTCCCAAAGGTATTGCTCATCTATAGATACGCAAGTGATCTTCTCTCGACAAGACATACTTGCTAAATAAAATAATGTTCTCACTGTTTACGAAATCCGTTACTTAACTTTTATTATTTTTATTGCAGACGATACTCTTGCTGACGTCGTGGCCGAATATTTGACACTACGCAGCCCTGTTTATCCTGCGATTGAGTGGAGGATCACTTTCAGTGAAACGGATACTACGGAATCCAGTGTCGAAAGCGGAGCTTCCTACGTTACTTATACAATCACGACGATCATCTTACCTCTTTTGTTTAAGATGTGCACGTAGTTAAAAATGAGAAAATCATGATCTAGATCAGTCTATATAATGTGAGAAATGAGCTTATTAACACGGTACCCAGAAAAAATCGTAAAGGTCTACTCGCTGATGAGTTATTGAAGTAATGTTGCTCTTCATCCAGGCATGTAAGTATCTGAATTTTTGTAATCGAAGATATTCATCTCTCGCATGCAATGAAAATAGTATGTCGTATTTGCGATCACTTCAATATTCCAAGAAGAGAGAAACAACCGTAAGTTTTACCTGTCGTATAGGTATAGAAACTTGCAATCAGTCAGATCGGTCCTACCCCAGTATTTTATTTTAACTCGTCACCTACTACCGATTGTAGGCTCTTATTCTAGACATTTTTGTGTGTGTGATCATATAGATTTTTATTTTTATGGTGTAAATAAAGTTTTTATTATCATGCCTAACCATCGGCTATAAATGTAAGTTATTGATTTGAGACATTTATTGAGTATCAAAAGAATTAAAAAATATTACCGACGAGAGACTGTTGCATGGATACATAATTCACGCTATGTTCCATAAGTATACATAGTTATATCAAAATTAACACTAATAACAGATACAAACGACCGTCTGGTGTAAAATAATGAATATAATTGTAACGTAAGTTATTTCTTCGGTCTGTATCTAACTGAGATCGCATCTTGTACACGAACTAAATAAATTCAATTACAAATGATTGTTTTACAAATAAAAAAAAAAAAATGATTCGGATATTTTGTAAGCTTTCAAGTTGGGAAGATAGCCTGATTTCAATCGCTATAGTGTCTCAAACTCTTGACAAAAAAAAAAAGAAAGTTTTGTTCGGTGATGTTTTTCCCCCGACTAATAAATGAAGTTTTGAAGAAAATAATAACCGCGTATTTCTCCATTTTATCAAAGTTAACTTTCGCTGGTCTTCTTCAATACGCTTTATGCGCTCCATATTTCACCGCCTCGTAAACGTCGTAGGCGTTGATTAAAAAATCGTAATAAGAAGTTATCTAAGCGCCTGCGTGTCGGCAAGCAGCCGCGCACCGTCTTGACGTCATAAAGTATAATGCCTCTACTCGTGTAAATTCGTGTTGGTTCTTTTACAACGCCGATTAGTGGTGCCCTCGCGCAGGGCGTGAGGAGAACTATGAAATCCATGAGCCGAGCTGAGAATCGAGTGCGGCAGTTTTCCAGCCTCCTCGGTGTTGCTTTATGGTGTATCAGTGAGGTACGAGGAAGTGAAAATGGAAGGTCGCTCGGCGACGGGTATGGATTTCGGCAGATGATTAGCGAGCACGTTATCCCCCCCTGTCTAGTAATGAAATGCAAATAAGAACGAAATTCATCATTGTGATCAAACGATGCGGTGTAGTACGACGGTATTTCGGTGTTAAAAAAAAGTATTCCGGCAGTGAGGGAAGGTGTGCTGGTAATGTAAAGTTTAGTGGTCTTCTACAATGGTGGATAACAATTGCATTATCGAGGGAAACGTCAAGTTTCGGGATGGCAAGAAGGTGAGTTTAGTTTCGTTCGACAATGTTCGGCTTACGTGCAAAAATTATCACGCGAGAACATGTATCGCCTTTAATTCACTCTCACATACGCTCCGCGACGCTTTCGACAAAACAAAGCCACCGAACACAATATATAATCCCAGGGCTATTGTATTTGGGCATTCTATCGTACAGCAGCCTTCGTTATTTGACCTAGTATAATTATCCGGGTACGCTTACGTATGAAACTTCGATACAATTCGATACCGCCGGCTGCACATTTCCGATCATTTCATAGATGTTCCAAAAAACAGGCCCAACAAATGATGTTGCATGAAAAGGAGCGAGAGAGACAGAGAGTGAGTGAAAGGCTCCAACCGAACGTTCAAAGTCCGTGTGATTACAATAATGCAGTTTTAAAAACACCTTATCACGATAATAAACATATGCACGTGACTGCTGGAAATAAAAGAGAGATTTTTTTCATACTTACATTTTATTCCTTTCTCTTCACTCGTAAACGTACGTGGGTGAAAAAATGTTTATTACATCATAAACAGATACAGGACCCAGATTACGATGGAAAAGCATATTTACTGCTCTTACTAAGTAAACAAGTCATTGGGTTTAGTGGCCTTGTTTTTTCACATACAGCAAACAGAACGTAAAAAAAATACCAGCTGCAAGTTATTATCTGTGATTAATCACTTGCAGGAAACAATATGAAACTCCTTACAGTCAAGTGCCTCGTTATCTCTGCCCTGCTTACGCTGAGCTTATCATCTTCTTTTTTTCCTTTTAAATATATTGTGAATTTCACTATGTGAAGTCTTTGTACATTCTTCTTTATCCTTAAGCTCAAAAAATTTTATCCTGTTATTATATATTATGAAAAATAACTGGCTACAGGGCAAAACTTGATTCAACGAATGATCACTTATTCACAACAATTCCTTATTTTCAGTGGAAGTCAAGGTGGTGCGTCATGAGAAAATTGTCCCCTGTGGCAGGTAATAATATGTCGACATATGTTATGTTGTTTTATCAAATAAATTGAATGTAGAAATATAAAGTCTATATTATTAGTAGGGTACATGTGTTTGAAAAGGTTTTAAAGTAACTTCCCACTTTACATGTTATCACAGTTGCCTTTCTTACTAATATACCAAGTCATCAGCAATTGAAAAAATCCAAAAATTTCACAATAATATCTACGTGTGTATTTATGGATATCTTGAATACTATCTCAGTTGAGAGATAAATCTTTTAGATAACTTAAAAGCCAAAAACAAAAACTCAATATAATCTACTTCTTATTATTCATAAAACCAATTTCAAAATATCTTTGAAATAAATATATTGGCTTGCATTGTTATCATTAATTTAAAACACTTACAATTAGCTGTTACCACATTGTTTGCAAACAAATGTTTTCATCGGCAAAATATACGCCAGAACAAGCATTGCATAAAATGAAATACTGACATTTGCAGGCCTTAACTTTAGTGATTCTCAATCTTGTTATAAATCCGTTTTTCCTGATTAGAATTGATCACAAAATTTGTCAACTAATTCTTGGTGTAGTTAACAGTGAAAAATCACCTACACCTTAACATTGAAAAGTATGCACCCTCTTGAAGTATGAATAAAATGCTCAGGAGGAACAGTAATTGACTCATAGAAAACGACTCTTAGAGTTGAATTGAAAAAACAACAAAAGCCTGGCAGCTCTTTGCAGTAATTACTGTATGTGTAACAGTATTGTGTTTTCTTGCAGTAAGCATTCAGTGTAGCCTCATTAGAAGTATAAAGAAAAAGAGAATTATGTGTTTTTAATCAGCCTCTCAGTATGTCTGCTTCATATTTGTGTTACCACAGCAATTCATTCTTCGAATTGGTTTTATCAAAAGTCTTTACAATTTAACGAATGTAATAATTCTCTTTATTAAAGTATGTGTGCATAAGTGAAAATGAATATGTACAATAAGCCTTTATCCTTGAAGTTGGTATGCAAATATTAATACGTTATTAAATACTAATATCATAATAATCCTTCAATACACTAAGCTGTATAGAGTTTTTACTTAAAATCAGCAACGTATTTTGTATTTTTCAGACTGCTTACACTTACAACTTTACGGAGATAGCAAAGACCGATACAAACAAGGTCAAACCAAGGCCTCGCTTAGCTTACAACACTTTCTTGGGGTAGAAAGTGGATTTACCCTTGACAAAGAATCTAACACAATTGCCATTATTTGCCAAGATGTTACGGTAGTTCTTGCTTTCGATACTCGTGAGAGACTAATACAGTGGCAAGTCAAGATATCCAACAATTTGGGCGAAGGTTGGTTTCTAATATTACTAAATTAATGTCCTGATACTTTTTTTTTATTCAACATTTACATTTGATAATATATCATTGAATTATTGACATTGCTGTAGCTTTTATGAGTTCTAAATTTTAAGAAGTGGAAAACAAAAACACTTTGGCTATACGTGTTTTGCACTATTCCTTCTCATATTTACGTAGAGTTTGCAAACAAATTACTGACTAGACAAGTGGGATTATACAAAAGAGAATTGATCACCTTGAGACTTGTCATTGTCAATTTGCTATGCAAGAATCTGCCTTTTTTTCATACTGTGTAACTGAAAAAAATTGCATGACGAAGTATACGATTTGTCTTCAGATCAACAATTCCTGATTCTCATCTCCTCGGCACCGACAAAAGCGAAGCTTTTAAGCGGCCCAGCACATATGCACATACAAAATCGTCGCTTCTGTATTACCACTGGAGTACCGCCAAGGCTCGCTGGGGTTTGGGAAATTGCACATCTTCGTCGTTATGGGGTCGTTGAGGGAAGATTTTGTTTTGAGGGAGGCTCAAGATGCGGCCGTGGAGAAGGCCTGCACGTTCTTGTTACAGATCAAGGAGATGACATTATAAAAACCTTGCAATTGGCAGCCGAAGGAAAGCTCAGTACTCGAAAAAGACCAACTGCTCGTGAACTTGCAGCATGTGACAGTCCCAGAAGGCAATTTTCTCGATCTGAAACAAGGGTTAGTGATTCCTTTCCATCATTGCTGTATAATACAGGATCCTACGAAGGGCAGTGCGACAACTGCAAAAATGAAGGCTCGCCGTACTGGTCCTCGACTGAAAGCAGGCAGCAGACAGATTTGGACAGTGATTACGGGTGTCGGGATGCTTCCATATCAGAATTACATGATCAACCAGGAGAGTGGCACAGCTGCTCAATTGTCCAAGGAAATAATTCAATGCTTGAAAGATGCTCCAGCTGTATCAGCAAATTGGGAACACTTTCCAAGTCATCTACATCGGGCACAACTTCGACAATGACTCACTCTAGTAGTCCTGCTCCACTTGGGGGTTGTCAGCAACCACTTCGAGCGTTTGACAGACTGTCGCTCTCTTCCTATAGCAGCAGTAGTCATGAAAGTGATTACTCGGTGTCCCAACAGGCAGAGTGTCATTGCGTGTCTAGTAAAGTTTTCCAAACTCAAAACCCGCAGAACTTTGCTCCTAAGCAGTTAGTCTCTCCTCCCAGACCGCCGAAGCCACATTCTTCGTGTGTTAGAAAAGCTAAGAAGCCTCCGATGCCACTTCCACAACCAGAATATCCTTGTTCTTGCTCAACAAAGCCACCAGCAGTTCAAAACAACATAGCCAATACAACTGGGCCATATGAAAACTATGATGTTCCAAAAACAATAATTCGCCACGCATTGTCTATGGAACGAACTTCATCCACTGATCAGTATTACGATACGCCTAGAAAAATCAAGGAAATTCTTGCGTTGCCAAAAATGTATGCAAATTACGACACTCCGCTTGTGCCACAAGCAGTTGCTTTACAACAGTGTGGCTGTCCTACCAAGCTGACTTCTCAATCCCCGCGTACATCCGCTTGTCCATGTCACAACGTAATGAGCTGGGCTGGTTTTGTTTTACCCTACTGTCGTCGAGGGGCAGGCATTGTGTTAGATGCCGTGCATCCAGTACGGCTGTCTGGTGAAGGGAAGATGCCGGTTGTGAACGCCAATGGAGAAATAGCGGTTTATGCAACAAGTGACAAAAGTACTGAAGATGATCATGGTCCTGAAACTGCTAAAGAAAAGTGTGGCTGTCAGAGTGAAAGTACCGGAGTTGATAACAATTATGCAAACATTGAACCGGTAATAGATACGCAACCAGAATCAAAGCAGATAAATTATGCAAATATTGATTTTACCCAATCTTTAGAACACTATGAAAACAGCAAGGATGTTTTAGCCAAAGCAGGAATATCACGAGATGAGGCAGCCAAGTTTTCCGAAGAGTTGAAGGAATCTGAAGCTTCCGAGGTAAATGAAAATACAAAGTTCTGCACCAAATGTGGGCATGCAAAAGATGGAGAGAATGATTACTTGATGATGAACCCAGAGAAAGAAATGCCGAAGAAGCCGTACCCTGGGTACTTAGCGATGCAACCGGCCCACAACGCTTGTTCCAAAGAAGTTTTATCCAGAATTTGCAGCACCGGAAAGAGCAGTAGTAATCCAACTTTGACTGGATCCCAATTAATAGAAGGAAGCAAAAAAAGATCTGAATCTGAATATCGAGTACCTGGATCAGCGATGTTATCTAGTCCCTACCTCAGGCGCCGACTCTTGGACTCCGCAAATAGCACAGAGGCTTCTGGTAATATTGGTCTACTAGCAAGGAAGAGATCATATTCTGCAGAATCTGCACATTATACGAATGACGAAAAACTTACTTTGTTCCCTTCAAATCTGACAATTCACAAGTGTTCCAGCGAGGCTGATAAAGAGTTACTGATGAATAAAGATAGACGAACTTTGTGCGTAGATTCAGAGTCGAAACCTTATCACGACAGCGAGGAGACTTCCGCGTCATCTCCTCAGCCGTGTTCAATAAAAATTCGACGCTCATCTTCTGTACCATCAAAGACGGGACATAACCGCGACTCTTCGAGCAGCAACGACTCTGGCGTATCGACTGGCTCTCTGAGTCACAGAGGAACTGAATTTGGGGAATTCGAACTACCCATAATTACTACTACTTCAGCAAGAAGACATTTGATATCAATATCCCACAAAAGTACCCCTCCAGTCTGCTTCCATAACAGTCTACCAAGAAAATCAAAATCCAGTGACCCACTTCGCGAGCTTTCCTTTCAATTTCAAAAACTAAAAATACCAACGAAATCTTCATCTGCCGAAGGAGACATACCTGCCTGTGTTCCCAAAGGCACAAAAGGTTTCAGTAGCCCAGGCGAAGTATCCGCTACACCGTACACAGATTCTCGAAGTACAAGCAGCGGTACATCCGATATGTCTGATTACATCGAAACATTATCTTTGTCCTCGCATTCATCATCAGATACCCCAGACAATCTTAGGTAAGATATACTTGTAGAAGTAAATTTAAACAAGAAAATAGATAAAGTCTATTTGATGTTCAATTTCATTGGACATAACTTTGTCAACAGATTGGGTGGACGTCAGGTGGCCACAACTCTTCGGCCGCGTAGCGGAAAGGAATATTATAAAATAGATCGGAGCATCTTGGTGGAACAAGGCCGTACATTGACAGGGCCAACTTCCAACTATGCCAATATTACACCTGTCCTTGAAAAAAGTGAATCTCCGTCACCGGGATATATGAGCAGCTCGTCATACGATCAGCCGCAACCAGTGCGTGATCACTTTCTCTTTCCTGAGGTAAGTCGAGTACTTTTCAGAGACGAAATTAAGTGCTCAATATAATTTTATTCAGTGTGAGAACAATATTTACAGGAAGTCAAAAATTTTTATGTTACCCTACGAATACGAGGAATTCATTTGGAACTATGCAAATATTGACAGAACATTTCGTTTAGCTAGATGTCCACTTAATTTCATTCTTTCAATGATGTACATTATTTACAACCCTAAGTATTTTTACAACGCAATTTTACATCCAGGTATTAACTGTCCGAGTGATTACAGTCAACTGACCATTTTAAGTGCTAGCTCTTGTTCGCACAGAAGTTGAATTACTCATCCTGTTTGAAATGGAAGCATTGTTTTTTTCCAAATTACAGCAGGCCTGAAAGCATTGAAACAATTCACAAGGAAGGAGAAGAACCTGAAGTTCCTAGTATTTCCAAACACGGTGGACAAGAGTATTCAAGGTAGAACTAATAACAGAGCTGCAATCGGTGTTCACAATACTTCATACTGAAACCAGGTTTTAATATTTTCATAAACTTTTAAACTTTCCATTACCTCGTACTATTGCCTGCAATTGCGATTTCAAAGATATCAATTTTCTTCTGTCGCTTTGTTATTTATCCACAAGTACTCCTTACTATATGCCAACTAACAGAAGTCGAGCATCTCCCGGCATCGAAGTCATTGTTTAGTTATAAAAGATTCGTATATTATACACGTGGAAGTACAAATTCTATGGTAAATTGATACATATTTGTATATGTCTAGTACTGTTCATTCTCTGAGGGCACCCAGCTGTTTTATTCAAATAGTGCATACGTGAAAACTGTCTTAAGGGAAAAAAAACGTCTAGGTTTATTAAATCCGTCTCAGAACCGATAATCGATAAGCATGATAGTTGAAAAGTTTCAAAGTATGAAATAACAAAGCTTGGTTACAATGTATAGTAAAAATATAATCAATAATATTATATACACTTCCTACAACGATTCAAACAATTTCTAAAATATGCTCAATAACAAATGTAATAATAGTATAGTAAATATCCTGCCCTAGAGTAAAAGGATAAGGTGGGTGTTGTATACTTTTTATGAGTATACCCTTTTTTGAATAATTTTTATTTTATATAAGTACTTTTATATAGCGTGATATACAGAATGATACAAAAGAATGAAGTTAAAGGCTTTTAAAATTTACACTACTTATGTACTTGATGGATTCGCCTATGGCCTGAAGACAATGGAGATTCCATTGAATATTATTTACAGAATTTATTCGTACTTACTAGCTTATTTTTAACTACTAAATACAAAATATTATAGCCTTTAATAGCTTTCTTTCACAAAATGGTAATTTATATGATAGGTATTTATAGTTTACGGGAAAACTCAAGGTAGCATTATAATGTATAGTTTATAGATTAAACTTTCTGAGCGCCAAGAGCGTATATAAAATATTTATAATATTAAGGCTGCTATCTGATATACGTGCCTCAAATTTTTAAATTGGCATGTACGTCTTTTTTTTTCTTAGAAGCGTGATTTAAGTTGTGATCATAATTTTCTACCGATTTTCTTTGACTTTTTCGGTTTTCAGATCCACAAGAAATTTCAAAGAATTACATATTTATTTAATTGTTTATAACTTTTAATATATTAATGAAGTAAAATAGTGATGTGTCGCAAACGCTGGGCCGTTATCAGCATCAAATTTTTTAGCGTACTAATAACGAGTTTTTCTAACTACTCGTGCTGAGCTTATGAGTGGTCTAATTAATTATTTCGAACGATTTCAAATCAGCCGTGAATCTCTTTTATCTCGTGTCACGACTCAGTCAAGTTATTTTGTATGACTCAACGTAATTATAGTAAAGGAATCTTGAAATCCAAAACAGCACATTAGAAAACATAGAGTGCAGAGAAGTGTAAGATTGAACATTGAAATTTTGTACCGTTTTTAGGATTAACGCAGGGTATCGGTTTTCTATAATGTAAAAATAATTCCCAACTGAATGCTAAAAATTTTACAGGCAAACAGTTCAGTAGTTTGAAAGAGCAAAACCACAAAGAGCTTTTTCCAATTTTGGATCAATTTTTCTCTTTCAGCTGGACTCTCTAACTTTACTTCTCTATATCTCTAACTAAGCATTTATGTGATATAACATCGCACCTTGATTTACTTCTTTTTCATATTGTAACTTTTTCAATTGATCTCATTCATTTAGATAACTTGCATTTTATGCGAATGCTTTTGAATACTCGCCACCCTTGGTTCTTTCGTTAGTGGAAATTAATTTTTTCAATTTTGCGACACCTTTAGGTAGCATTATAATGTTGCCCATAATGCTTAACTCGCTACGTAAAATCTTTATAAATGTATTTTAGTACGAAAAACGTACTCATGTCGTAGTTCACGAATAACGTTAATAAATTTGTACACTTGCACGGTGAAAGAACTAATGGAGATGGTGGCGGTAATCACTATTTACTCACTGTAAAACAGTCAGTTGTTTAAACATATCACAATAACCCTTTACGTACCTGTCCCTCCTACTGGTATTTCGTCTTTAGTTATTTGAAGTTTCATTAAACTTTTGGTTGAATCAATCTCGACCAACTCATATTCCATCTGATGTGATACAAAACTGATGCGGTCGTAGATCAGCACACATCTGAGTGATACAATATATACATCAAATTGTATGCAACAAAGAATTCTTAGGGTGAACTAATACAGTCTTCTTGTTCTACGAAGCTTCAATTGTAATGAATAGAATTAGCATTTCTTTACAACGATTAGTTTTCGGTACTTACTGTTCTACTAATTATTATACACTTAGATTGGCGCAACGGTAAATAAATATCTCTAAGTAAAGATGATGCAAGCAGTTAACAAAAACCGACATTTAGTCATATTTCGTATAGTCTAAGTAGGCAATCCGTAAAAAATTTTACGCAAAAAAAAAAAATCGCACGGACGTTTAGAATTGCATTGAATAATCATATTTATTTAACTCTGATGACAATGTGGACGCATGTTTCCAGAGAAAGGCAACTGATAAATGTTAGATGTTATTAAATCACAGTTAAAAAAAAAACAGAGAAACAAAAAAAAGTATTCAGACAATCAATTGAAGAAAACTGATGGTCTCTTTGATAATTCTTGCATTACCTTTTCATCGATAATATTAGAAAACTTGAGTACTGGTCAAAATAATGTTCATCACTTGGCAACACATGCAGTGTGGTGAGGTTAGTGCGTTTGTGTATCAAAAATTTGTGAAACAAATATAAATTATTGTAATGTCACCCAGGTATTGAGGTGTGTACGACGCGTAGATATATATACAATATTGTCATGTGATTAACTGTATTGCGTGAATAGAATTCTATAGAATGTAATCGAAGGAGACGATATTCTCTCAAGTATAGCATATTATATACATATTATTGTCTGTACTGTACGGATTACGAAAAAAACAAACAGTTATATCGTAGATCAGTGTCTCCCACTGAATTCATAGTTATGTCAAATCGTATTTTGCCAAACATGACTAACAGGACTAGATAAGTAGAAATTCTGTAACGAAATTGTCACACACACACACTCCTAGTTTTTCTGACCCCCCTCTGTGACAATGCGTGTAACGAAATTTAAATTAGTCTGTAAGCTTTTATATAACTTTAATTGTAAATTAAAATGGAAATCACTGATGTAGAGACCCATACTAGTCAGAAATTAAGTACTACGGTAGTAATAGTCTATTTTTAATGAATTTGTATCATTTGAAAGCCTGATACACCTAAAGGTCTACAACAATTCTTTAAGTTCCATCAAAAACTGTTGTTTGTTTTTCTTTTATATTCCCTTGAAAACGAATTTTGTTAAATTTGTAGCAATACATTTCCAAACACCATGGCAACCTTTCGACAATCTTGAAAACCCAACGAAAATATTGATACAAAAACACAGTTGGTAGAATAACCTTTCTATTAAGTGTATCAGCTTTTGAAATTCAACCAACCATATCCAAGAATTACCCAGTTAATCATAATGTAGTAAAAATTCGCGAGTATTCCTTAGTTGTGCTTGAAATTTATGTACATAGTTGCCGAGACTTTGATTGAACATTAATCTTTTTTCTCGATTTACTAGCTTTCTCTCATTTATAAAGAAAACTTCGCTTATCGTTATAATCTTTAATGTATATTAAATTCATATTTAAAATCCTAGTCGGCAATCAAATGATACTGTACGGTTTGCAGTGTTACTCTGTATTAATGCAATTTATATACTTTGTAAGATTATAACATGGCGTGCCCATCACATTAAGTAAAGTAAAGAGCCAGCTTAAAGTGGAGTTCGATACTTGAATAACGGGATTAAAGATAAATGAAGTAAAAAAAAAACAAAACAGGGTAAAATCTGTGCCATAATTATTCCAAGCATTATGGAAAGCTCTTTGTGAGCCTCATGTCCTTAGAAGTTATGGTAATAATGATGAATCAGATTGATTGATACCTGATAAAATCCAATGCACAAAACTCCACTTTTTTGTAATTGAACCCCGGACTTGTATTTCTTTCTTCGTATCTCGATGCGAATACGGAATTACCATGATAAATGATTTATTGTCGAATCTCCTCGAATAAAAAATCAATTTTTATTACCGTCAAATATATGATTTTATAGATAATTTATTGTAATGTGGGTAAGGATATAGTATTGATGTAGAGGTGTATAGTTTTTAATTTTTATTTACCATGTAATATCGCAAATTCTAATCAGTTATTACGGATGAATTTTAATACGTCGTTCATAGAACCATATACATATACATACCTACCTAAGCTTAATTTTAGGGGTGTCCAAGTGGCTGCTACTTGAAATGATTTATTATATTATATACCGTCTTATTTAACACAGAGTATACTTAGCGAATAGGCATTAAATAAATCGAATAAATTGTATTATGTATATTATTGACCAGAGAATTTATCTCATTTGGTAATGTTCATACATACAGAAATATTACGAGGATTAGCTAACGTTATTTTACAAGTGCTAATGCTGCGTAAAAACATTACAGCCATAATGTATTGAACAAACGCGCTAGATCAATCGCACGTTAAGATTGATTGCATAAATGGTATCAGAAATTTCTGATGCTTTTCTAAATCCTTAGCATAATTAGTTGCCGTATTTCATTTCCTTCGACATCTTGTTTCACGGTCTGACCCTTTCTTGTTATCTACAGAAAATAAAAAAAAAACTGAAAATATATGAATTTCAATTTCATGCAGTCTGGATTGTAGTTTATCCTTATCCTAAATTGATTGATGTACCGTAAAAATTTTTACAACGAAGCAGTCGATTCAACGAGAGTAATAAAATATAGGCTTTTGTATAAGCGTTTCGAGTGTAATATCCTTGCTTTGAAAATTTTTCTAGACTAATTCAAATGTAAAATACGAGAAACATAAATTATCAGACAACAGAAATGGCCAAACCGTCAAATGAGGATGAATAACAGTGCGACAAAAACATGCAATAGAAGGGGCTAAAGTACATTTCTCTTCCGAATTCCCATAGTATTGATTATCTTGAACTTTTTTTTTTATGAAAGATAGGAAGAAAGAACGAAAAAAACGAAGCAATTTAAATAATATATAAGTAAACTAAAAATAATATGCAAATTGTAGTGGCTCAAATCTTTGAATATCTTGAAGGGGTAGAAAATAAAATAGCATTAAAAATATAGCTGTTTGTTGATATTGTTATCGTCCTATGAATATATTACACGTATATCACAACTCTACCTCCCCGTAACGCAAAACTACACAAACGCGAATTACTCAATATTCTTTTCGGCCTTGTACCATTGCTTTTATTTTCCACTTATTTATTTAAGGATACAATTTATACGAAAACTCTTTTACGTCATTCAATATATTAAATAATTTATTTCATTATTTCAACATTGATATACACATTCACACAGTATGCTATTTACAATATACCTAACACGTTCTTACCTTAAATTAAACAGATATACAGATAACAGTAATATAATATAGCATTCCTACAGACCATAGTAAGTAATTTACTATACTATAAATTATTCGCAATAGTGTTTATTATTTTACACAAATCTCTTAAAAAAATTCATCACTCGTTTTCCCCTGAGTCCCTTCATCATTTTTATATACACTTCATCGATTTATGATTAAAACGTGAATATCTGTATGTCATATTTCACTAATTGTATAGAAACCACTTAACGTCACGTACCGAAGTTACAAACAGTCGGTTTTCCGTGAAATTGCACAGCACCAGATATTTGATAATAATCATATGACACGTAGTGATAATAAATAATGCGATTACTTCAACCTGTAGAGCAGCAATGATTGATTCCATAAAATTTACAGGTAATCAATACTACGGTTTTCCGCACACCATTATTGGCATAAAATAACGTTGCGAATTTTTCATCAAAATTCGATCAACAAAAAATATACCTTATTTCTCTATCCCACTGCAGTTTGATCGATTTTGCTCTGAGCATTACGTATATCGCGTGCTTCATATTTTTCTTGCTAATTGGAAATGATTTGATATCTAAATATTCATCTAAAGCCTACATAGCTGGATGTATCGTATTCCGTGTCGGAGTCCTCTTCGGTGATTCCTGTTCGAAAGTTTGCGGAATCTTATTGAACTCGTCGTCAAAATCAACCTCTCCTTCCGTGTGAACGGAATCTTCCCTGTAACACAAAATTGATGCCGGTTTATATATTATTTAAAGCATATTTTTATCGCGTCGTTTTTGAGTTCTGCAATGGATGTATAACGAAAGAGTTCGTCTACCGTCTAATACTTTTTTTCTGTCAGCTTCTACATGTGTAGGTTCAATCGCCTACTTCGATCTGATTGATGTGAATACCACATAACCGTATCTGACGATGGGATCAACAACTTCTTGTGCATGACAATTGGGGAATCCCTAAATCTTGGCCATTGCCTTGTGCCTCGAGGCTTCCTAGAGCCTTCGGGCCTGAGATCTGGGTCTCACCGTTTACTTGCTTTGACGGACACGTCACGTACTCGGTTAAATTCGCCTATTCTCTTATAAAATTCAACCGTTGCCCAAATTTTATAGCTTTGTTATGCACTGATGGTTGACCTGATACGAAACAGTTGCAGGGCAATCAAAATCTGGCTGGCTCTACAACGCGTGGTCAGGACTTGTGAACACCTCTACTGCAAATTAGCTCTCAATCAACGAAGCAATGGAGCGTTCATAATTACAGTCTTCGCACATGCCATATTGACCACTGCCATCAGCGAGCAGTTGAACTCGTTCCGAAAACACGCCATTGTTACACCAACTAGGCATTCGCATCTGCAAAAGTAATAATTGCCCGATAACTCACATGTACTTGTTTGATGATGGCAAGAACAGTGACTTCGGACACGCCTTGAAGTATGGCCAGCATTCTCCGTGCGATTTTCCCGTTTTTTCTGCATCGACGTAATCCTTCATCAGTTCAGCGAACGGCGATTTGCTCGCGCTGAAATTACAGATGGCAAAAAATTAATGCTAGGTTAAAACGAATCACCTGGTTCTATGGGCGAGGCGGGCCAACGTTCTAGTTTTGCGATATTTCGAACACCTGTCCGTGTTTTACAACCGGCATACTCCGAATCACCGCATAGAGTGAGTTATGATGGATGCCCTCAAAATACTCACGTGAAAAAAAGCCGTATAATTTCACCAACGAAGCCGAAATTGTCCAGAGGGTGACCGTGAACCTCGCATATTGCTCGGAGCAGGCAAGCTTTGCCATCCATTCCGAACTGGCTGAGCATGTCTTCGGCTATCCCGTAGAGTAAGGCGCGTTCTCCACCCTGGAACGCGTTTTTGGGAACTTCCGGTACCTCGCGTTTCTGGAGTCTGTGCTTCATGAAGGAAGCAATGAAATCCCCGAGAGCCATGCCTGCCTCTCGGCTCTGGAACGCTCTGCCGAAGACGGGGGGCAGAGCGCCGTAAGGATTCTCATTGTCCGTTAGGCCCAGTTTGTCGAAGTCGACTGTAACGAAATTTCAAAATTAGAATCTGCGCGTCTGAGGAGGCGGGAAGACGTGAAACGGCGAAGGCAACTCACTGGTGAACGGGAAGCTCATCGACATGTTGCTGAGGAAACCGTAAGGCGGATACCTCACGAAGGGTAACAGAATCGTCGGAGTTATGGTCAGCACTGTGCCAGGAGGCAAGGCGATTCTCCCATCATTTGTAACCCACAACAGTCTCTTCTGACGGTGGTGAACCTGGGCCCCATCGTCAGGAACGACACCGGCATCCCCGGGATGATTCTGAGGCGTCGAAACTCCGAGGAATAGCATCAGACAGAAGAGCGGACCGATATTTGGCAGCATCTTTACTGAAACAAGAACGGTTCACCCATACATATGTAACGGCCTTCGGCATCAATCATTGGTGAGTGAAAAACAACGAAGCTGCAGGAAACGTGCGGAGAGGATCGGATCGACGCCGAACTCCGTTATCCCTGTATAACCAATGTCCGGCACTTGGTGCTCTCGTGGCACAGTTTGCAAATATTATATTTGGCCCTACTATATTATTGTAGACGAACTTTATTCGCACGCACGCACGCACGCACGCAAGTAAGATAGCCCGGAGCTTCACAGTCGTCATGTCGTGTGATGTTGATAAATTTCTTAGGACGTCTGGTCCAACGTCCATTCACGAATGTACGGTTCCCGGTTGAAATAAAAGCAAAGGCGAACGCGAACCAGATCGGAACAGATTAAGTAGGTCTGGACTAGCACAATATGCCTCCTACAATCGCCAAATTGTTAAGTACAATCAAAAATGGAATGCTGTATAACGGTCTTTTTGAAGACCCGACTACGCGGATCCGAATCCGCCCGAATCCCTCTTGAATGTGTTGACACAGATATAATTAAATACGAATACCGATTCGATTATTTTTCTGGTCAGACCACATCTCACCTCCCCCCTACGAAGTTGCACTGTGACATATTCGTATTTTTGATGTTGTTTTTTTTGCTTTATTTTAAAGATCCGTCCCGTTTATGATTAGCATACTCGCATGAATTAATTCATACAATGTATGTATGCGACCATCATTTAATTGCGTCTACAATGATTGACTGTACTACACTCGATCTCGGACTACACTCAATCTAGACGCATTAATCTGTCCAATTGATTTGATTACCGATCGTATGATCGTCATTATTTGCATAGAATCGTTCGAGTTTCTCGATAAAAATCACTACAGATAGGGATAACTCGGAAAATTGTACAATAATTGTGAATCGCAGTGGCTTGACCGCCACTGCGGTGACATTATGGCCCGATTTGGTCGATCCGGGCAACGTTGCACCGATCGATAGACGCGGTGCAGTTAAGGAAGACTGTGGTTAACCCGGGGATTCCAGGAGGGCTGACAGGCTCGATTACAGCCAGCCGGTCTTTTCTTGTTACCAGTTTACGCTGTAGCCGGCAGACGTGAGTCGCAAACGCAACTTGGGAACAGGTCACAAACATCAAGCGACGGTTAGAGCCTTGCTCGTTGCGTCCGGCTATGCGCTGAAAGAAAGGTGCTTCTTAATGCCGCTGTAACATCACGTGCCAAGGAACATGTGGTATGAAATATAAAGACGCGATGTACTGAATTCTCTGCATTTCATCGATCGGCCAATCCATCGATTTGCCAAACAATTTAGTGCAGATATTTGCACGCAGAACGTGCCGTTGACAATAAACTGTGAATAATATCCACAGCGTAGTATGGGTGAAGTGATTTTTCTAGATGTTAGACAGGTAGGACAGTTTCACCTGACGAATCTATCCTAGTGATATATTAAATATAAAGAGATGAGAACACTTTCCTTGATCGGCATTAAAAAGTAACAAGAAATTAAGTTGTATTGCAATGATTCGTTTGATTTCAAGAGACCATAACACTTACGCTATTGCCATAAAAAATCATGAGAAATTATGTTGTATTGAAAAGATGTGATCGCCACGAGAATTACGAGTTATTTAACGATCACGTTATGAATATGTTCGCGTGACCAAGTGATAGCTAACTACCAGTGTTGGCTACTAATTGCGGAAATAAATTAAAACAGAGTGACGAAACAGTAACAATCCACAAGTGGAGCGAAACAAGAATGATCGAAGATTGAAACGAGTTGAAAAAGAAAAAAAAATATATAATATATAGCCAGAATTGCCGATGCAATCGATTACTCTTCGCCGGGGTTTTGCCGTTACGTCTTGGAGACCCTGAGGCGCTGAATTCATAGCATAATCACTTGAATATTACACCTCACATTATCATAATTTGCTAGCACGATATTCTTAAATCTCGCCTTTTTAATGCCGATTCGCAGTATGCAGAATTGAAAATCGGTTGGGATGTGCACTATACATCTGTCATGTTGCAGAAAGTCTTCTGTAGCAATTTGTATTTTTTTTTTATGTGTAGAAGAACATTCACTCATAACTTATATCATGTTACTGTATGTAATAAATATTATTTTAGTTTTCTGAGGGGGGCCCCCCTTCAGAACCGAAACGTCAACGTGAACGTTGTCTTTGACTTCATTGTCGTTCGACACCGAGAAACTCTGCACATAAATTAAAGATAAGGTCGAGTAATCAATCAACATAGTGTAGAAAATTGTTACCGTGCAGGCTTAAACGTACAAAGTCGTAGATATGTTATCGCAGGAAGGCATTTTCTTGGTTATTATGGACTCGCAAATATTATGTAAAACTCCAGTTGCCGCTCCCTTTAATTTTCTGATAAAATTATTCTGATACTGCAGACTGTTTGTGAATGACGACTCGTCCACCATTTAACGGTTGTCGGCGGTCAATTTATGTGGCAGGATCTTTTATCCGCACCGTAGTTAATGGTGAATAATTTTTTGCTTCTTCGCAGAATTGTTGACTTTCATATAACGGACGCACATTTAAATGTAAGAGGTCGCTCATTCACGCGGCTGGTAATTAAAAACACGTCAATTATCCGCGAAAAATCAGCGTCCCAGTCGACTGTCAGAATTGCCATAGAACCTAGAACTGGAACTGTTGCGGGGAACTGTTACGATTTGAAAACATCAGCCAACTCCGAACCTGAACTCTCAAGACCACATAATCCCTGAACTTGACGATTCGAAAACACAGTAGAATCAAATAACACGCCAAATATTATACTTGTCAAATCAGGCGCATTGACGCGCCCACTTAAATTCCCATTCGTATTTAATGTGTACCGTCAGTCAAGTTCTGGAGAACACAGAAAATTCATGAAGAATAATTCGTTGCAAAATTAAACACCAGGGTTTCAGCATACAAGGTCAATCCAACAACCGAGGACTTTGTACAAGATGGAAAAAATTTGTTGATTATTCAACTCAACTAAGCAATTACTTTCACTGGGGAAAGGAAGACCAAGAAAGCGCGTGGTCACAAACAAGATTCTCCTACGTGTCTATACGTCAAGAAGTCTGTAGTGACTGTGCAGAATAAACATCCATTTCTCCCTGTAGAGGTATTGCCTAGAATTCTGAAATAGATGAGCCGCATAGTTGTAAACGATCTATTGATCGTTATAACTTGCACGCATTATCGCGCAATTGATCATCGAACAGGTCTGACTCCGTACAACTTATGGTTATTTAAAACAAAATTAGCCTTGCCTGACCACAGCAGCCGAGCAGTATTTATTTGTGAAAATAATACGGAATTAATGTGCAGGGGCAATACCATAAACGAACGGCATACGTGCGTTCATTTTTTCGAAACACGTTTTCAGAAGTGATCCTATCACTTCGGTAAATTCTGCTCCGCACTGCAGTGCATCGAGATATTGCGTAACCTTCGTTCCACTCATGTTTCGGGTACGAAAATCGATAATTTTATTTGCGTTTTTTTTAACGGTAACGGGTACCGGCTTTAGCACCGATGGAACGAGGCCAGGCGGAAGGACCAGGGGTTCGAGAAACCCGAATCGTCCTGCACGATACCATCGAGTGGATAAAAAAATCTCTGCCCGATTTGCAAGCGCGGTGTAAACAGATTTTAGTGTCACACGTTCAGCGGATACTAAGCTTGCCCCGCATTTGGCTAGTTGCCGGGTGTAAAAGAGGGGAGAAATCGAGGGGCTTCGAGGGAATGACAATATGTATTATTCACGCTCGCACTATCGATCTCGCCGACACACACCTCGTCGTAATTAGCATCGGGTGCACCAGCGACACGGCTTAACGATCAATTCGGCTCCCCGACGTTTTCGCGAAACCGTTAGTCGGCGCGAATTCCTCCCGCCTCGGCATGTATAATTAGCATCGCCTACCAAAAATATCAGAAAGTTTCGAAGGTGAGATCATCCGTATGTATTGATTAATAAGTATCCGCACGGATTACCCTCATCGCCGACAATCATCCACCGATTTTTGCAAAGATCAATCAATCGTCGACGGAACCTGTAATTTTCTACGTTCAGCTCAAATATTGCTTCGTGGACAGCTTGAGAGTCGGCTGCGATCTAGACGATATGCTTTTTCGTCTACCTGGTCTCGTTCTATACAACGATTACGAGGGAAACACGGAGGGGAGTAAACTGCACAGTCGCCGGGTCGGATAGTCGAAAGAAACCGCACAAGTAGGAGAAGGTATCTTTGAATCCTTCGTCCATTGAGCCGAGTTCGTAGCTGTGCTCCGAATCAGCCGAACAATCGGTCAGGTGGCCATAAAAATGTAAACTCGAGTACTCGGGATCGGTGGAAGGCGAGTCCGTTGTCCGACAATACGAGTTTTCGCTACCGCTAGAGTTACCCTGCGACCGCGATCCCGATCCCGTCTCCTCGCTCGCCTATATCGATACACGCGCATGTGTATCCTATGTACTTGGTGTACACGGGGGACATTCACAGGTACAAAAGTCCTTGAGACGACCGGACTGCGCGCGGAAAAGGTAGCGTGGATCAATCCACGACGGAGGGGAATGAACTGCGTTCACGGTACGCCTTGCGCCTTCCTTTCCACCTGCTGCACCAGCAACGCCGGCCGATTTAGATCCTTGCACGAAGATTGTGTCGGGGGCAACGCGTTAAACCGCGGCGTGTGGGAGTACTTAGATATGCAGCTCACTCCTCATCCTCATTATCCTTACCTGCGAGTTGTCGCGCGTTTCCCGAGCGGTTTCATTGTCAAAGTATACTAGAGAGAAAGTCTTTGTCCGCTTTAGTGCAGGACGTCGAATCGAGGTACGTAGGTCGCAGGGACAGCTTTGGTAGGATTTGCTTTTGAAAAATCGGACACGTACGTAATGGAAAACGCGCCGATGGAAATAATTGGCTTCCTACATCGTAAGTATATTGCAAATGTTTGTTGCAAAGGAGGAAAAATTTTTCGTACGCTTTGCCACTCCGCAGCTTTCTTTAACACTGCCAGCCAACAAACGACAAAGACTGTACCGGAAAGTATTGGAAGAGATTGAAGGAACTCGGGATCGCCAGGACCCAGCCATCTTCGTCAAATTTACGGCAAATTTCTTTCTGCAAATTTTTAGCCACTGAGGATTTGTAATAGAACGAACTTCGTCATTATATATGTTTTTACTGTCTACGACACGAATGACTTGCCACGTATTGTGGTGAGGAGAAAAAGATGTCGACTGACTCCGTGGAAAATATCACGTTAGCACGAAACCCGGCATTGTTATTCCGTGTCGAAATGGGGAGAATGGAGCGAATTAATTAAGATCCATACCCCAGTCAGGCGTTTACCGTTTAATTGTGCACGTGCAGCCCAGGGAGAGCAGTATGGAAAGAACCTCCTCCCCACCACTGACGTAGCTATCCTGATCGCCCAATTATTTTGTAACCATTACAACGGTCTGCGGTAAGCTATACAGTCACTTGATACAGATTATTTGAGATCTATTCCCGCAGATTACTATCGTCGCGTGATTCATCAAGCATTTAATTTACAGGCTGTCTCGAAATAACTCAGACCTTATGAGTATACTTCAATAGATAATGATGTTTGTGATAAGAGTAATATGGAGTAAAGTAAAAGGTGTTTCTTTGTCGGATTCCAGATCAAACTGTCTGTTACTGTAGACGGATCGTGCCATGGACTCTGAATGCCTGTTTTGGACGGCAGTTAGCCTACGAAAGCTAAACAAAAATCGCTTTCAGTCACAGGTCAAGCAACTGGTTTACAATGTCGTCTAATAAAAGTAACTATTAAAATGAATATTCCTGTTTTTATGACTGCAGCCTCACTCGTTTCATAGCATCCGTGTAAAAGTGAATGAGAAACTACTCTACTTAATTTCTCCAGCCTGACTTCAGTAGTGAAATTTCAACTACCAGGTATGTGGTACGATAAGTCAACAGATCTCGTTTATATTATATGATAATACATTTTGTCATTCAGGTTACGGAGGAAATAAAATCTTAGACCGCTGTCGAGAATCGTGTAGATTCAATTACCGATGTCGTGTAATTTTTTATTTTTTTTTTTAGGTTTGTTATTCTCTAAAGAATTTTACCCAGCACAACTTTAACAGAATAAATATGGCGAACCAAAAAAACGAAATTGGGTATTTTCGCGAAAAAAATTCATTTTTTCAGTGTGTATAACGCATGGGAACACCAAATAATCATGAAGTTGAAGAAGGTAACGTTATTGTAACGATGCATGTTTAGAAAAAATCATTACTTCACACCTTCAGGGTTGTCTGAAATTTAGTAAACCATACTAAATAAAACACATTCATGTTTTGAAAAGCCAATTCACTGGAAGTCATTCTAAAATGAAACAATAATAAATTTTGCCCTGATGTTTCGTTTCAGAAACGTTACTAACTTCAGCTTCGTCAATAATTGGGCTGTGGTTTTTCATCGGCATCAAAACCTAATCGTGGATGGTACAAGCAATTGAATTTCACTTATTTCGTTAAATGTATGTACGTAAACATTGGTTGCATTAGACATTGTTGTAGTTTTCAACCTGCTATATGTATTTTCATTTTTGTAGATAGGAAACGACGTGATCAAATAATTTTTAATTTCTCTACTTGTTACGTATGTAAAGTTTTTACATGCACAGACCGAATGGCTCATCAGAGAATCCGCAGGTTTTACAGGTTCGTCTGAAGCATCAAATCTGTCAGACAAGAGGGAAAAACCCGCCCAACTGCTATAATTATGAAGGTCTTACTTATTTGGAGATCACATCCGACATATGGAGACATGGCTAATATAGTTGGAAATTTTTACTCGCATGAATATATCCAATCAGTTGATTCGACTTGTTGTCTTCGATAAACTGGGTATTCCATAATAGCAAACTACATGACAAACACAATTTAATTGTATAACGTACACGATAGAGAGGACGGGTTCCGATGAATCTACAACCCATTGAAACTTACTGATTTTTCAGAACCGTCGGCACGTAGCGTTTAACGGAATTTAATCTGACGGATATGACCAAAGAGGGTAGCCTTCCTTTTTCTGTGACTTGCGGAGCCAAATCTTCATGCGACAGAATCGATTGAAACTTCTCAAACTGTTGTACTCACGGGGATGGAAAAACGATTTTCCAAACTTCCTGGGTTTAGCAGTTAAATAAATAAAAGCATATGTTCATTTATTTCTATATTTCAATCAAGACTGCGTCAAATACTAACAATACAATATACAAATCGCATCCTGCAGAGATACAATTCCGCCTGTACACAGAACGAAACTTGAACTACTTATAAACTACAATTATTTTATATTTATTATATATAATATATATTTAATCGTACAACATTTTTTATACACTGCTGGAGAAATAGGATGGTGCACTACTGTTTCCTTATATAATAGGCATATTTATTACGTAATGTTTGATAATTTTTTTACATGTCTGTTTACCATTAACTTTAATACGTACTATTTGACGAATTGTTGAGAAACTATACTCTAACACCCTAACACATGTACAATAATTGAAGCACATGAAATAAACTGAAATTGATACTTTGTTACGTTCAGATTGTATTTCTCCTTCCCTACAAGTATGTAAATCCGGGGCAAATTTTATGTTTTTCGGTAAAAAATTTTCGTCAGGCGTCCGCAAGGCGTCAAGGCTGTCCGGAACAAATTTCTCTCGCGAAATGATAGTTATATGAAATCTGAATGAGTCGGTGACAGCGTTGCTCGCATCCGCTCAACTTGGGCTGGAGAATTCCTTCAAGCTTGATCTCGGCGTAAGTCTTCCTTTTCCTGCGATTTCAGAGCCAGGGAGACGCGGTCCTGAAGTCGATCTGGATGGGCCAATGTGGGCTGATGAAACGCTGAGTAGTGAGAATTTTCATCGCAATTTTGGCGAAATTATCAAATGGGGTCAGCCTTGCTCTTTATTTGGCCCTGAGTTTTTTTTTATCCGAATCGATTTGTACAACCATTACTATACTAGTTGAACCCCCGCGAACTCAGAAAACGCGGCGAAAAGATCGTAGGACCGACAGCAGAAAAATGGCGGCTGAAATTCTTCGTTTTTCGGCTCTAACTTTTGATCCGTTGCTCGCAGCGTATTCGGGCTACGCCCATTCGATTTCTCTCGCAAAATTACGTCGGAAAAGTGCACGAAGGAATTAATTCCAGCACTTTTCAAAATCGCGAAAATTTTCGCCAAAAACACAAAGGGGTTAGCCTTACTTTTTTTTTGGGCAAAAAACTTTTGGTCTAAGATTCGTTTTAAACGACCCTTATCTGACCAATTGGACCCTCAGGAACTCAGAAATCGCGGCGAGAAGAGCGTAGGACCAACAGGTGAGTAATGGCGAGCAAAAAAGCACCTGCCGAAAAATGTCGAAAATTGAGGATCTGGTTTTTTGGCTGTAACTTTTGACCCACCACTCGCAGCGTATTCCGACTGCGCCCAATCGATTTCTCTCGCAAAATTACGTCGATATAGTGCTCCAAAGCTCTGATTCCAGCACTTTTCAAAATCGCGAAAATTTTCGCCAAAAACACAAAGGGGTTAGCCTTACTTTTTTTTTGGGCAAAAAACTTTTGGTCTCAGATTCGTTTCAAACGACCCTAATCTGACGAATTGGACCCCCAGGAACTCAGAAATCGCAGCGAAAAGAGCGTAGGACCAACAGGTGAGAAATGGCGAGCAAAAAAGCACCTGCTGAAAAACGTCGAAAATTGAGGATCTGGTTTTTTGGCTGTAACTTTTGACCCACCACTCGCAGCGTATTCGGACTGCGCCCAATCGATTTCTCTCGCAAAATTACGTCGGAAAAGTGCACGAAAGAATTAATTCCAGCACTTTTCAAAATCGCGAAAACTTTCGCCAAAAACACAAAGGGGTTAGCCTTACTTTTTTTTTGGGCAAAAAACTTTTGGTCTCAGATTCGTTTTAAAAGACCCTAATCTGACGAATTGGACCCCCAGGAACTCAGAAATCGCAGCGAAAAGAGCGTAGGACCAACAGGTGAGAAATGGCGAGCAAAAAAGCACCTGCTGAAAAACGTCGAAAATTGAGGATCTGGTTTTTTGGCTGTAACTTTTGACCCACCACTCGCAGCGTATTCGGACTGCGCCCAATCGATTTCTCTCGCAAAATTACGTCGGAAAAGTGCACGAAAGAATTATTTCCAGCACTTTTCAAAATCGCGAAAATTTTCGCCAAAAACACAAAGGGGTTAGCCTTACTTTTTTTTTGGGCAAAAAACTTTTGGTCTCAGATTCGTTTTAAACGACCCTTATCTGACCAATTGGACCCTCAGGAACTCAGAAATCGCAGCGAAAAGAGCGTAGGACCAACAGGTGAGAAATGGCGAGCAAAAAAGCACCTGCTGAAAAACGTCGAAAATTGAGGATCTGGTTTTTTGGCTGTAACTTTTGACCCACCACTCGCAGCGTATTCGGACTGCGCCCAATCGATTTCTCTCGCAAAATTACGTCGGAAACGTGCACGAAAGAATTAATTCCAGCACTTTTCAAAATCGCGAAAACTTTCGCCAAAAACACAAAGGGGTTAGCCTTACTTTTTTTTTGGGCAAAAAACTCTTGGTCTCAGATTCGTTTCAAACGACCCTAATCTGACGAATTGGACCCCCAGGAACTCAGAAATCGCAGCGAAAAGAGCGTAGGACCAACAGGTGAGAAATGGCGAGCAAAAAAGCACCTGCTGAAAAACGTCGAAAATTGAGGATCTGGTTTTTTGGCTGTAACTTTTGACCCACCACTCGCAGCGTATTCCGACTGCGCCCAATCGATTTCTCTCGCAAAATTACGTCGATATAGTGCTCCAAAGCTCTGATTCCAGCACTTTTCAAAATCGCGAAAATTTTCGCCAAAAACACAAAGGGGTTAGCCTTACTTTTTTTTTGGGCAAAAAACTCTTGGTCTCAGATTCGTTTCAAACGACCCTAATCTGACGAATTGGACCCCCAGGAACTCAGAAATCGCAGCGAAAAGAGCGTAGGACCAACAGGTGAGAAATGGCGAGCAAAAAAGCACCTGCTGAAAAACGTCGAAAATTGAGGATCTGGTTTTTTGGCTGTAACTTTTGACCCACCACTCGCAGCGTATTCGGACTGCGCCCAATCGATTTCTCTCGCAAAATTACGTCGGAAAAGTGCACGAAAGAATTAATTCCAGCACTTTTCAAAATCGCGAAAATTTTCGCCAAAAACACAAAGGGGTTAGCCTTACTTTTTTTTTGGGCAAAAAACTTTTGGTCTCAGATTCGTTTTAAACGACCCTTATCTGACCAATTGGACCCTCAGGAACTCAGAAATCGCAGCGAAAAGAGCGTAGGACCTACAGGTGAGAGATGGCGAGCAAAAAAGCACCTGCTGGAAAATGTCGAAAATTGAGGATCTGGTTTTTTGGCTGTAACTTTTGACCCACCACTCGCAGCGTATTCGGACTGCGCACAATCGATTTCTCTCGCAAAATTACGTCGATATAGTGCTCCAAAGCTCTGATTCCAGCACTTTTCAAAATCGCGAAAATTTTCGCCAAAAACACAAAGGGGTTAGCCTTACTTTTTTTTTGGGCAAAAAACTTTTGGTCTCAGATTCGTTCTAAACGACCCTAATCTGACGAATTGGACCCCCAGGAACTCAGAAATCGCAGCGAAAAGAGCGTAGGACCAACAGGTGAGAAATGGCGAGCAAAAAAGCACCTAATGAAAAACGTCGAAAATTGAGGATCTGGTTTTTTGGCTGTAACTTTTGACCCACCACTCGCAGCGTATTCGGACTGCGCCCAATCGATTTCTCTCGCAAAATTACGTCGGAAAAGTGCACGAGAGAATTAATTCCAGCACTTTTCAAAATCGCGAAAATTTTCGCCAAAAACACAAAGGGGTTAGCCTTACTTTTTTTTTGGGCAAAAAACTTTTGGTCTCAGATTCGTTTTAAACGACCCTTATCTGACCAATTGGACCCTCAGGAACTCAGAAATCGCAGCGAAAAGAGCGTAGGACCAACAGGTGAGAAATGGCGAGCAAAAAAGCACCTGCTGAAAAATGTCGAAAATTGAGGGTCTGGTTTTTTGGCTGTAACTTTTGACCCACCACTCGCAGCGTATTCCGACTGCGCCCAATCGATTTCTCTCGCAAAATTACGTCGATATAGTGCTCCAAAGCTCTGATTCCAGCACTTTTCAGAATCGCGAAAATTTTCGCCAAAAACACAAAGGGGTTAGCCTTAATTTTTTTTTGGGCAAAAAACTTTTGGTCTCAGATTCGTTTTGAACGACCCTTATCTGACCAATTGGACCCTCAGGAACTCAGAAATCGCAGCGAAAAGAGCGTAGGACCAACAGGTGAGAAATGGCGAGCAAAAAAGCACCTGCTGAAAAACGTCGAAAATTGAGGATCTGGTTTTATGGCTGTAACTTTTGACCCACCACTCGCAGCGTATTCGGACTGCGCCCAATCGGTTTCTCTCGCAAAATTACGTCGGAAAAGTGCACGAAAGAATTAATTCAAGCACTTTTCAAAATCGCGAAAATTTTCGCCAAAAACACAAAGGGGTTAGCCTTACTTTTTTTTTGGGCAAAAAACTTTTGGTCTCAGATTCGTTTCAAACGACCCTTATCTGACCAATTGGACCCTCAGGAACTCAGAAATCGCAGCGAAAAGAGCGTAGGACCAACAGGTGAGAAATGGCGAGCAAAAAAGCACCTGCTGAAAAATGTCGAAAATTGAGGATCTGGTTTTTTGGCTGTAACTTTTGACCCAGCACCCGCAGCGTATTTCGACTGCGCCCAATCGATTTCTCTCGCAAAATTACGTCGATATAGTGCTCCAAAGCTCTGATTCCAGCACTTTTCAAAATCGCGAAAATTTTCGCCAAAAACACAAAGGGGTTAGCCTTACTTTTTTTTTGGGCAAAAAACTTTTGGTCTCAGATTCGTTTTAAACGACCCTTATCTGACCAATTGGACCCTCAGGAACTCAGAAATCGCAGCGAAAAGAGCGTAGGACCAACAGGTGAGAAATGGCGAGCAAAAAAGCACCTGCTGAAAAACGTCGAAAATTGAGGATCTGGTTTTTTGGCTGTAACTTTTGACCCACCACTCGCAGCGTATTTCGACTGCGCCCAATCGATTTCTCTCGCAAAATTACGCCGATATAGTGCTCCAAAGCTCTGATTCCAGCACTTTTCAAAATCGCGAAAATTTTCGCCAAAAACACAAAGGGGTTAGCCTTACTTTTTTTTTGGGCAAAAAACTTTTGGTCTCAGATTCGTTTTAAAAGACCCTAATCTGACGAATTGGGCCCCCAGGAACTCAGAAATCGCAGCGAAAAGAGCGTAGGACCAACAGGTGAGAAATGGCGAGCAAAAAAGCACCTGCTGAAAAACGTCGAAAATTGAGGATCTGGTTTTTTGGCTGTAACTTTTGACCCACCACTCGCAGCGTATTCGGACTGCGCCCAATCGATTTCTCTCGCAAAATTACGTCGGAAAAGTGCACGAAAGAATTAATTCCAGCACTTTTCAAAATCGCGAAAATTTTCGCCAAAAACACAAAGGGGTTAGCCTTACTTTTTTTTTGGGCAAAAAACTTTTGGTCTCAGATTCGTTTTAAACGACCCTTATCTGACCAATTGGACCCTCAGGAACTCAGAAATCGCAGCGAAAAGAGCGTAGGACCTACAGGTGAGAGATGGCGAGCAAAAAAGCACCTGCTGGAAAATGTCGAAAATTGAGGATCTGGTTTTTTGGCTGTAACTTTTGACCCACCACTCGCAGCGTATTCGGACTGCGCCCAATCGATTTCTCTCGCAAAATTACGTCGGAAAAGTGCACGAAAGAATTAATTCAAGCACTTTTCAAAATCGCGAAAATTTTCGCCAAAAACACAAAGGGGTTAGCCCTACTTTTTTTTTGGGCAAAAAACTTTTGGTCTCAGATTCGTTTTAAACGACCCTTATCTGACCAATTGGACCCTCAGGAACTCAGAAATCGCAGC
Organism: Neodiprion virginianus; assembly: GCF_021901495.1. NCBI lineage: Eukaryota > Metazoa > Arthropoda > Insecta > Hymenoptera > Diprionidae > Neodiprion > Neodiprion virginianus. The sequence goes on along the minus strand of NC_060877.1, from coordinate 31,531,278 downwards.
GAAAAGAGCGTAGGACCAACAGGTGAGAAATGGCGAGCAAAAAAGCACCTGCTGAAAAATGTCGAAAATTGAGGGTCTGGTTTTTTGGCTGTAACTTTTGACCCAGCACTCGCAGCGTATTTCGACTGCGCCCAATCGATTTCTCTCGCAAAATTACGTCGATATAGTGCTCCAAAGCTCTGATTCCAGCACTTTTCAAAATCGCGAAAATTTTCGCCAAAAACACAAAGGGGTTAGCCTTACTTTTTTTTTGGGCAAAAAATTTTTGGTCTCAGATTCGTTTTAAACGACCCTTATCTGACCAATTGGACCCTCAGGAACTCAGAAATCGCAGCGAAAAGAGCGTAGGACCAACAGGTGAGAAATGGCGAGCAAAAAAGCACCTGCTGAAAAATGTCGAAAATTGAGGATCTGATTTTTTGGCTGTAACTTTTGACCCAGCACCCGCAGCGTATTTCGACTGCGCCCAATCGATTTCTCTCGCAAAATTACGTCGGAAAAGTGCACGAAAGAATTAATTCCAGCACTTTTCAAAATCGCGAAAATTTTCGCCAAAAACACAAAGGGGTTAGCCTCACTTTTTTTTTGGGCAAAAAACTTTTGGTCTCAGATTCGTTTTAAACGACCCTTATCTGACCAATTGGACCCTCAGGAACTCAGAAATCGCAGCGAAAAGAGCGTAGGACCAACAGGTGAGAAATGGCGAGCAAAAAAGCACCTGCTGAAAAACGTCGAAAATTGTGGATCTGGTTTTTTGGCTGTAACTTTTGACCCACCACTCGCAGCGTATTCGGACTGCGCCCAATCGATTTCTCTCGCAAAATTACGTCGGAAAAGTGCACGAAGGAATTCATTCCAGCACTTTTCAAAATCGCGAAAATTTTCGCCAAAAACACAATGGGGTTAGCCTTACTTTTTTTTTGGGCAAAAAACTTTTGGTCTCAGATTCGTTTCAAACGACCCTAATCTGACGAATTGGACCCCCAGGAACTCAGAAATCGCAGCGAAAAGAGCGTAGGACCAACAGGTGAGAAATGGCGAGCAAAAAAGCACCTGCTGAAAAACGTCGAAAATTGAGGATCTGGTTTTATGGCTGTAACTTTTGACCCACCACTCGCAGCGTATTCGGACTGCGCCCAATCGATTTCCCTCGCAAAATTACGTCGGAAAAGTGCACGAAAGAATTAATTCCAGCACTTTTCAAAATCGCGAAAATTTTCGCCAAAAACACAAAGGGGTTAGCCTCACTTTTTTTTTGGGCAAAAAACTTTTGGTCTCAGATTCGTTTTAAACGACCCTCATCTGACGAATTGGACCCCCAGGAACTCAGAAATCGCAGCGAAAAGAGCGTAGGACCAACAGGTGAGAAATGGCGAGCAAAAAAGCACCTGCCGAAAAATGTTGAAAATTGAGGATCTGGTTTTTTGGCTGTAACTTTTGACCCACCACTCGCAGCGTATTCGGACTGCGCCCAATCGATTTCTCTCGCAAAATTACGTCGATATAGTGCTCCAAAGCTCTGATTCCAGCACTTTACAAAATCGCGAAAATTTTCGCTAAAAACACAAAGGGGTTAGCCTTACTTTTTTTTTGGGCAAAAAACTTTTGGTCTCAGATTCGTTTTAAACGACCCTTATCTGACCAATTGGACCCTCAGGAACTCAGAAATCGCAGCGAAAAGAGCGTAGGACCAACAGGTGAGAAATGGCGAGCAAAAAAGCACCTGCCGAAAAATGTCGAAAATTGAGGATCTGGTTTTTTGGCTGTAACTTTTGACCCACCACTCGCAGCGTATTCGGACTGCACCCAATCGATTTTTCTCGCAAAATTACGTCGGAAAACTGCACCAAAAATTTATTAAAGCACTTTTCGAAATCGCAAAAGTTTTAGTCAAAACTGCAAAGGGATTAGCCATCCGTATTCTCTGAGGTTTAAGCCAGCAACTTTATGCCTTGAAATCGATCGATATTACCTCTTCTACAATATGCAAACACCGAGAAACGAGAAAAGCCATTTAAAACCTTGTAAGAACAAAGGCTGAAGAAATATGAGGGAAACGTTTCATCTTTGGGCTGTAATGTGCGACATACTGCTTGCTGCTACTTCAAACTCTGCGCGAGACATTTGTTTACAAAAATTTTGTCGATATGGCGATTGGTACGATCTTTTCTAGACCATTAGGAGCCCAAGGAAGTCAGCAAATGCTAATAAAACTGCGTAAAGCCTTCAGCTTAGGAGATACGAGGAAAATGTTTCGTTTCTTACTTACAGCTCGAAAGGACTCCAAACTGTGCCTAATCGGTTTTTTACGCACAATTACGTCGATACAGCACCTAAATAAATACATTCTAGCGTTTTACCAAACTACTTTGCATTTGCAGCGATTTTGGTGCCGAAAACTCTTTGTCTTGGCATAAATTTAAATTACCTTATTCAAACTAATTGGATCCCTAGAAATTCAAAAAAGACATCTCGAATATTTTAGGATCAACAGCTATGAAACTACAAAGAGAATATGAAGCAATTTTTTGGTCGCTGGCACTCACTTCTGATAAACCGTTGTCAGTGATTAGGGACTATGCGCAATCGTATTCTTTGAATAAATTACACCCAAGTTTTTGATTATTGAAATTTTTGAATTCGCAGTAGCGTTTTTTTGTACAAACATAAAAGACCACAGTAAAGGCAACAGTGTCTACAGTATCGCTGTTTATTTTTTTCAATCGTATTTTCACATTAATATCACAGCCGTTCTCTTACCCTTTTTCTAATACTTCTTACCCTCTACCGTTATATATATTGGTCCCAGAGGCTGTCGGCGGGAAAAAATTCATCCTCTGTGCGAGGGCTCGAAATTGTTGTTTAACTCGCTGACTGCACTATCTTATAGATTAGTGCATAGATTCCGCATGCGTACTCTCAGCACAATTTACGTACGAGTTCTGCAGCAAAGCGACGGCTCATAGACTTGATCATAATTTTGCAATTACTTGTTGAAGAGTTACGGTGATTCAAATGATCGTGACAGCTGAGCAGTAGGTTCACAGCTTGTGTAGACAATGATTATTCCTTGAAACGTGAGAGCAAAGTAGAGCCACATCGAAATTTGAGTACCATTAAACATCATTTTGTACAGAAAAGAAATACTGGTAGACCAGAATGGTTTTATTATACCATGGTAGCAGACCTGATTTGAGTTATTTGTATATCTCCACGATAGTTTAATAAAAATATTACCTTCGCGCGGTTCGAACGTATGGATCTTGATCCAGCACGACGCGACGACGGCCAGGAATGGAGAAGATTCGTAAAAATGTGGAGTAACGTTGATGCACGCTGAGTAACAGGGCTATGGCATAATTCCTCTCTGCTGCCAGACTTGGTTGTCGTGTATTTCGCTTCACTTAGATGCTTTTCAGATTTTTTATGAATGTTCAGAGGATGGAATTCGTTACACAAATTGCGATTGAACCGATACCATTATTTCGTATATGGTACATAGCTTATGTTAACAATAACTATCGATAGTCCTGACAATTTAATTCACAATTTATCGCATATTACTGTTTAGTTTCAACAGAATAGTGAAAAAACAACTGATATTATCGAAATTATTTAAATCACGCTTACTTCTTTCAGTGTCGTTCCGTGGGTTTACTCTTTGATTTTACTGCGCGGGCAATTAAATAGATCGTATTGTTCCACAATATTTAAGCTTTAATCGTACAATCATAGCATGCACATAAAAGAACGTTCTTCTTTCATTACTCAAGTACAATCATTACAGGGAAGACGTGTAACTTTAGAAGCTGATAATATTTATTGAGCTGACGGTAAACGCCTTTCCATCGCGCGTGATTCGCGAAGAAGAGCGGCTTCAGTACTGCATGCGAGGCTTGCATACGCGAGGCACTATCCTGTTCGAGAATCTCCCCACCTCCCGTATACCATAACCACCACCATCGCCACAATCTTCAGATTTTTGCGCCACTGACCGTATGATCATTTAACTATTCAATCCCCGTACTTCAATGCTGTCTTGGCATACATTTATAGCCCAGTAACCGACAGTTGTGACTTGTGATTATAACAACCTATCGCCACGTTCCTTGCACAAGGTGGACAAATAGATACCGAACGAAAATTCTGTCTCAAAATTTGGCGTGATTACCATGAACAGACACGGTAAAAAAAAACCATTCAAATTTTATCCCATGCTTAAAAGCACATTCCGCAATATGATGTAAAGTCCAAGTTATCTGAAAATGTCTTTACGCCCTTCTTGTGGCACCGGAATAGCTCGCATTATTCTCCAGAGTGAAGTGATTCATGAACAGAAAATAAATGTTTAAAATTCACAACATGCTTTATTGTAGGTCTGCGAATCGGATAATAGCTTACTATAATACGACTAAGCCTAAATTACGTTAAAGACCTGCACCGTAATACAATTGCAAAAACATCCGGCTGTCGCCATAAAGTGGAGCAATAAATGTATGATAAAGTATCACAGGAATCTAATCGATTCTTTTCGCAAAAACTAAACGTAAGCATGAATATAAGCGAGTATAACATTGATGAATATTTTTCTGTTAAATACAAACGAACAAACATATTAGTACGTTTGAATTTTCACCATGTGTTATAATTAAAATGAAAGAAACAAAACGACAGAATCCCGAACTTCGCGGTGAAATTGACGCGTGTCCTGCTTACAATTTTTCAATTAAAATAAAAAGAGAATTATTGACTCCCACAGTATATCACTCCAAATACACAAGGCGTCGAACCTCGACAATACCGGCAATGTCGCTTAAACGTTATCGCAATTGCATTAGGATAGCATAAGACATTACAACAAATCGCTTACAAATTGAGACAAACAAGTGTGTACTCATTGAGAAAATGAGTAAATAACATATTAAATATGATTACTTGCATTTAATTGTAATTAACGATACGATCGTATGTCCTGTTATGGCACCTGTACATACATACGCAATTCAACTTAAAATGACTTAATCATTAGGTAATTAACGTTTTTCATTATTGTCTAACGATATATTTATCTTCAATAGTTGAACCTCCTTTTCTTCTATTCCGTAACTATGTAATAAATTATCAATAGTTGAGCGTATCTGTGTTTACTGCTTTAATATATGTATAGTTTTTTCGTTTCTTTTTTTTCTTTTGTTATGCTCAAGGTGATATAGATCTAAATACGTTTTTCCCCCAATTTCGTACAGCGCTATATTTGGTTGGGTGTACATATAATGCCTGTAGCAAGACGACTCCAGGCATGAATCTGTTACACAGTGTGATGCCCTTCCCTGTATTATCTATTAAAATTATTCATCATTTACGATTATACTTATATTTTTATTGGATTTTAATAGTCGTTTTTTTATTACAAAAATTTTCATCTCGTACAAAAAATGTGTCAAGTTGCATTGATAAGTTGATGCATTTGGGAAGAGCATTGTTTTGTTTTTTCTCAGTTTGGCTTATAAAATAATACTTAAGCTTTAGGGGTTCAACGTTATGAACAGACAACCAACAATACAATCGAATGATATAATAATAGCAAACGATTTTCCCTTCACGCACGTCATCGTATAAAACAGCAATTCGAACTACGGAAAATCGCCCGACATTTACAGATAAAAACACCCGATTATAGAGCTGGCTATAGTTATGCCAAGAAGTCCTTTGAGGAAGGACCTCTGAAAGAAGGCACCCTTGTGTGTGCTTACCTATTATCAACGTACTTATTTATCGTAACAATTGTTAAGTTGAATATTACAATAATTAAAATTAAACTAGTTCATTAGTTGGTGAGGTCGTCTATATGTATAACTGTCTAGGGTCTAGGAACTCTAGTGCGGGATACCTTCTCAGTTAAGTTTTAGTTTTACAGTATTCGACATTTCTTTCGAAAAAAAAAATTCAAGTTGGCTTGCCTACGATAATAAAACGTAGATGTATAAAAAGAAAGAGACAATCGCACTCCCAGTTTAATAGTATTACATTTCTTTCAACATTTTGTTTTACTGATATACGTATCTTATGTAAAATTCGTTTATCACTATAATCTATCCATATCAGCTTCAGCAAAATCGCAAATACAATAAAAATGCTCTACGATGCATATGAATTGGACAGAATATAAGTGTAAACGCTTTTAAGACACTTCGGACACTATGGCAGTGCGCACTGGTTAGAAAAAAAAATAGCGTTCCTTCTTGTTTTCTACCTAGAACCACAGGTTTCTCTTTTTTTTCATTTTTATTGTTTTCGTTTTTCTTATATTTTTTGTATATAAACGTATCTCGATTCTTTTCTACAATTATTAATAGATAACAATATTATTTAATTTTAAATTCTCGCCAATAATCAACAACCATATACCAGCAACGAACCGCATCGGACTTTCGTGTTATGAAAAATATTCAATTTCTTTTTGCTTTCGCGAAAAAAGAAATATTCAGCGAAACTAGGGTTGCTTATAAGATTAGTTAATAATAAATGAGCACTACCTTTTGTGACAACGGGGATAATATTTGTTTCATTTTTTTTTTCAATGGGATCAGAGATGAGCACTTAAATCTATATGCATGTATATATGCGAGTATACGTGTGCCTGCATATAACCACAGATCAGTATCATTCACGCCAAAGTTACCAGGTTTTCCCAACACCATGCACAAAATCACGAAATAGGTAATACAGACCATGAAAAAAATATGAAGGAAGAAAAAAAAGTTACATTTATCATTTGGTTTACAGTACATAGGTAATACGAAAAGAGATATTGAAGAAAAAACGCAAACGTTCGGAGAAAGACGAAAAAAAATAATTGTTATTCTTCCTAGATTGAGGAAGTTTTTGCACATGGCAAATAAAATTATAATAAACTTATTCATGTCTTAACTTAATAAAAATTGAGTGGTGATAAAAATAATGTTAAACCCTGATGAACTAAGAGTTGAACTTTCTGAAAATGATTACCCCTGTTAAAGTTCAGTGTGTAATTGATCTGTGGCTATATTTACAACACAGCCTGTGAAAGGATTCGACGCGGAGCTCTTGTATTTTTCTTCGTAATAGTGAAATCTAGGGTATATAGATTACTAAGCTATATCTACGGTTTAATCTTAACAATCGTTATATACTAAAATAAATTTGCATAGTAATTTGTACATACAACAACTTTTCTTGTTTCAGTTTCATTGGAGCTCATCTAACAAATGATCGCTACTCAACTACAACACGTATTATATTAAGAAGAAAAAAGAAACAAGAGAAAAGAAAGAAAGGAAAACGAGAAACGCTGGCTCACACATTCCTATCATCGAAATCTGATCGATATCTGCATGATCATTAATAATTATAGTATTTAATTAAGTAAGTCTTTGGTGTTTGTACCAATTTTTCGCGATATAAAACCTTTTTATATAACGTATAACAGTTTTTTCCTTTCGTAGTTTTTCAATTTTTTTAAATCCATTTTCTAATATTTTGTTTTTTAAAAATATTCTCGTAACAATGAACGAATCAATACCAAGACAAAGTAGGTTCGCATTGTGGTTGACAGAATTTAAAACGCCACAGGCCGAGGTTGTTTCATATTCGTATTTTTTTGTAAAGTAAATTTGAGTATCTTTGGATTCAGAACTACAAGTCAATTAGTCGTTATCGTCGTTTGAAACACTTAAGCGCTGCCAAAGTACTGAATATGTGTTTCTTCGAACTTGACTATGCAAAGTTCGACAGGAAAAATCATATCAATTTCACTACTAACCAAAGCTGCTACCAGCACGTGTAAAATAATAAATAATAGAATGTCTAATATATTCAAACGATACTTTTACTCTTTTGAAATTGAAACCTTTCAATTTATGCGTTTCATCTTCTAACAAAAACGAACCTGGATACGATATTCAATCAAAATTGTTCAACTGCAAATCCATAATTCTTTAAATAAACATGTCAAAGAAGAAGCTATCTTGAGCATCAGTTAATAATGGGTACAATAATAATTGATATGAATTCATTAGTAATAGGGTGGTGGAAGTGAACGGATTGGATAAAATAAAAGGAAGAAAAAAAAGAGAAAAATCGAACACAAATCCGTTAGGAATAATAAAAAAAAAAAAAAAACTGATTAATCAATCGGTTTCTTTCTTTAAACGAACAATGAACAACCGACGATATGTGATAATTATACATATCGTTAAACGAAGATGAAATAGAAAATCATACCCATACTTGACCAGGAAAGACTGTTTAAAGACAACGTCATCACTCAGCAATCAGTTTTATTAGGTAAATAACCAATAACCTCGTGTGGTCAGTAAAATCACTCAACATCCTCGTAATTATAAACTAAATAACTGCGGTATACATATCTTCCTCGTTACATTTAGGAATCACTTTCTGCATTAGGAAAAATTTCATACGTTTATAAATTTATCAATTCACATTGCCACCATTTTCGCGCGTATTCGTAAAGAATATCAAATGTCCAAATATATATTGTTATTGCTAAGTAATTCCATTACATGTATTTCGCTTTCAATGCACATTTTGCCGATGTGAACAGATAGTTTGAGTTATATAATGAATACATTATACATCGTGCGTGTATATGCATTATTTCAAAACATACAATATAAATGTTCAAATGACAATTTACGAAACACAATCAACGCCGCGAGAAACATAATACAACATATCAATGAAATTATCGTTCCCCTGAAGAAGATCTAAATCAAATAATTTTTTTTTTTTTAAGAACCCAAAAGTGAGACTTGTTTTAGCTTTACCTCTAAAAACATACTGTTTTTTTTTCGTTTTGTAACGATCTCTTCGTTCTCGTCAACAGCCATTCGAAATTGGCGGTTATAAATGCAACTTCCAAAGATATTTCCAAGCGCCGTTTTTACGTATCTAATTGCATCGATGGTACGGCCCAGAAGATAATATTTGGAAGAAAAAGCATGAGTAAGGGAAACAACGACACTAACAATATAAAGAAAAAAAAAAAATTCGTGTCAACATTTACTTGTATATGTATGTAGTGTAAGAAAATAAAGTATTTTCAACAACGTACAAAGACACGAGTCTTTAGTGTCAGACCTACTTTTTTGTTAATCCCAAAATTTGTTCCAATTGATATGCGTGCAGAGAAAATATTCATTCTTTAAAATTTTTTATGCACACCTCGCGTATAAACAACAAATGTTTTGAAACTGCATTAGCAGAGATTAGCAACATCATGATATACCTTCCGCACACCGAAAAGTCATTGCTTCACCATTTTTCCACTAAATAATTCAGTTAATTTGCCACGTACTCTATGTGCGGCTTACTGTGCTGTATTACAATTACATAAATAGCTACCTTTTTCTAATTGTTTTATTTCAAAGCATTTGTTCAAAAGCTTCATTAACGAGCAGCACGAATAAATGCCTTCCGATAGATAGTTTGAAAATTTTTTCTGGCAGGTCTCCATTGTTTGTAATTGCACGATAAAAATATTAGGAAAAAATCAACCTGTCTGAGTTCCCTAGTTTTTATCAATAATAATTGCTTCATTGATATTTCTGAACCACACGATCGGTGTGATATTGTTTTAATTCATTTGCAAACCAAGCCGCAAACGTTGTATCCTTCGGCATAAGTCTTCAGGGTTTGACTTCTTCGAAGATATAACAGTATTTTTGAGGCAATCATAAGTCAATCGTGTAAAACATGTCCGTGTTGTTTCCCTATACGTCCATAAGTAACCATATGAACAGCCTAAACGCGTTTTAGTTTACCTCTTGTTTGCTATTTTTCAGTTTCAATCACTAAATGGCGCACTGAATCTCGAGGTATTAAAAAAAACATCACTCTGTGACTGTCACTTCGACGTGCGCCATATTATGTCCCTGTAACGCAATAGTGCACCCAGTAAATGACATTAAACTACAGTCCCTTCACGCTCCTTTTCCTGCTGCTGCACAGCGACAGCCGCCTCCACTAACAAATACAGGCACTTGAACTTGTCCTTATCCTCTTCAGGGGGTGTCGGAGGTGGAGTTTCGTCATTGTGCGGGCTGTGCGTACTGTATACTTCTGTTTCATGCTGCACGTCTGGCGTTGTCGTCAAATGCTGTCTAGGAGCACTCCAATATGCAGCCTCACTTACAGTAGTGACGTGGTCATCCCTAAAATTAAGGTTGTTGGTCAGACGCCATTAGTCCTGGTGGCTTTATTCAACAAGTCTTTCAAACTCCTTGTTACTAATGTTTAAAATGTTTGTGAACCACACTGCAGGTGGCTAGTTTCATTTCGGCAAAGTTTTTTAAAATAGTAACAACAAACTACCGTCAATTTTACTACTTGAACGAGTGTAAGGGTAATTTATCGAAAATTATTCCATTTATTTGTGCCTTCGTTATTATTAAGAAAATTCTATAACTTCTTATTCTAACTTCACCTACAAAAGCCAAACATCACATGCGAGGTATTTAGGGCAGGTAATTGATCTAATGCTTACCCTCTGCGGGCAGGGTGAGTAATCGGATTTCCATAGGTCAGTTGATTATTGTGCTCGACTTTGGTTTCGGAATACGGGTAGACGATCACGCTAGGCCACTGAGTCGTAGGTCGCTCTTCCTCGCTGTGTGAACTGCTTTCGTAATCGTTTGGACTGTCTTCCTCACTCCTGAACATGGCGAAAAAAAATAGTTAAATTAACAACATAACGTAATTTTTTCACATACTTTCATCCAACTCCTAATTGAAGATTCTCCGTAATTGTCATGCGATTCATCAAGTATCTCGCTTCGCAACAAATTTGCGTGTAAAAACCATGGACCAAAACTGTCTTCAACGGAAATTAATTGAGTCAGATGTTGTCTCACCTGTACATGAGTCCGGCAGCATCATCGTAATCGTGATCCCTGCTTCTCTTGGGTGCGCTCATCCCAGCCAAGGGATCCCATGTTTGATTTGCGCGTGGACTAAGACTCGAAGCCTGCTGATGACTTCCACCAGCCATTTTTTTCCCCCGGCGAGATATCGTATACTGTAGAGGATCGTGACCTTCGCGCCTGATCATCTCAGGTAGAATACGTCTCCTCGCGTTGATAAACCAATTGCAAACCTGCAGGGATTGAAATTTTTTCTCTTTTAAATTACGTTACTTGTTCGTTACTTTGGAATACTCGCTGTGCGTGCATCTGCATGCCCGCGATGAGAAAGTGAACGATTATAAACTCGAAAGCCACCGACCTGAAGTACCGTTAAGTTTGCTTCTTGGCTGAGGGTGAGTTTCTCGCTGTCGCTCGGATACGCGTTGTACCTATGCTCGTAAAGCCATCTCTTCAGTATCTTTACGGAGTGTTTAGGTAGGTTACCACGACGTTTGCGCACGGAATGAGTTCCGGAATGGAGCATCCCCGAGTGGGCTTTGCCGTTTCGCATTCCCGCGGATTCATGTTCAACGTCTGATCCGCTTTGGTCGTCGTCTGTGCTGCTCGATGACGGAAACCGTTCCCTTGCTGAAACAAAAACAGAAAATATCACTGATTAGAGTGGCTACAGGCCAAAGATCATTAGTTTCAGATGCCGTTTTCCCCTCCATTGCTTTACCCGTGTTTCCGGTGACCTGAAATTCTAATTTCTCGGAACAGTGTACAAATCCGACAGAAAAGTCAATGGGAGCGACTGGCGATACATAGATTATGCGTTAGATGTTACAGACTATAAATAAGAAATTAGTAAATAAAATATTATTGTATCAATTCGTTGATAACACAAATAAGATAAAATTGGAATGTCAACATCAACATGTGCGTCTGATTTTACATGCAATTTCAAACCTACGATTGCGAAGGTCGCGAACTCTCATGACGACAGTTGTAGTACAACCCGTTAAGTTTTATTAAAATAGACCGACGCATCAAAACTTCGTTCTATCAGTTCGCATAGCGTAAGCTTTACGTCTTACGTTTGAAAGCTTCATATCAAAGAGAAACTTTGTTCATACCGGCGTACGCACCACGGATGAACTGCAGCAGAGGAAAACGAATACGTAAATACGCTTATGAATTTTGAAATTTATGATGATAGTACAGCCTGTAAGATCCTCCAGTATTTTAATCAATGTCGCTGCATTGATGTACCGCAGCACGTCAACAATTATACGTATTACCTACATGTAATAACATCAGTTCACTTAGCTGTAGACTAAAAGTAAGGTATAAAATACACCGTCACTAAATTCAACCGACTGACCGACTCAGGAGAGTACTGAGGAGCTGGTATTCCCAAGAGAAAATAAAGTATTCGTCTACGGAGAGAATAGATATTGCGGGCATGCTTTGTACCGGAATGCTGACGCCCAACAATAAAAGAACCCCTCGGAGGACTCGGGCGAAGCTAAGGCTTGGGGGAGCTGTCGAGAGTGCTGACCGGGAAGGAACGCGCAGCATGCCGAAGAAGAACTAACAAACGGACGAAAGTCAGGCCTCACAAACGCGAAAACCATGGATTGCTCATTGGCGCGAGTAGGTAGATAGGAAGGTAGGAAGGTAGGTAGGTACTAACACCGATGGTCGTCGACTGCCAGCGATGATAAACTGGGTGGCATTACGAATTCATCGGGACTTGAAACCACGATGCATGGTCAAAATCCACGAAGGCTGTGGGTAAAGGATTACCGTCCAACGGTTGTGATGGAAACGAGATAGGAAGAGAGGATTTTCCATCGAATGAAGGCGTTCGCGGTGTCCGTTGAACCGTAGAGTCGTCGTCGACAACCGTTGAGAGAACCTGCTGCGGTAAGTGAAAAAGTGAGAGTGGGTCCCGCGGCTCAGCGTCCAAGTGCATGGGGCTAAACTCCAAAGATCGTAAACCGCGTAGGGCTAACAGACCGCGACAAGGACGCGAAACCACCGCAACCGTTCTTGCTCAATGAATGGGACTTTGTAACTCACGACTTCCAGGATGACCTTTGCCTGGAAAGCCGTTTCTTTCACACGTACAGCAATGACATGCGGTAAAGCGTCGACCTTCGACGTCGAGAAACGCGTTTTCGTATACCTGGTGTAAGTTAGTCCACGGCTTTTGCCAGTTCAACGCCGCTTATTCAACGAAGGATTTCGCTGTTTCGTCTTATAGGTTACAGTTAAGGTAACGAGAACCGAAAGATCGGTCCCAGATTTTCTCTGATCTTTCAGAGGTCTGAGAAGCATTCGTGAACACGACAGACTTCTTTCTTCTTCAAACAACTTTGTGTAATTGTTTTTAATTTCCGTTTCGGACATTATTTTTATACGCTGTTCATGAGCACGAACGAGCTCGAGAATCGAATGCCGCGTAGAGTGAATTTAATAGTTTGAAATTCCCGAGACATTGGATTAAAAGTTTGGGATCCTCTTTCCAGGAATTCTTTTCAAGTTTCAAAGACCATTGTATAATAACCTGAATCCGGGCTCAATCATAAACCAACCACGATCTTGGGAGAACATATTTAGCCGCAATTAGACACGTTGTATTATTGACATTAAAGTTTACGGTACCGGAGAAAGAGTTAGCACAATTCCGTTGGTACAACGTTGGGAGGTCACAGCTATGTTTGTGAGAGATCATAGAACTGTCGAAGAAAACCGCAGGCATGTTGAAACATCATTGCAGTTTAACACGACATTTTGGAGATATCATATATAAGTGAAGAGTGAAGGGAAAAATATCCGGAAATTGGAAGAGGTTTCCAGCTGTAAGTCATTCAGCGCAATGATCGTGGTTCACCAAATAATTGAGAGTCAAATGAATGCCGTCACGGCGTCAAAGAGTCGTGTCATTTAGTTCCGTGCGTCAGACATTCGCGCTTTCGAAGAGCCATCAACTTCCCTCCCGGTTACATCCGAACTCTGCTGACATTCGCGCATTCGAATAAAATCTGCGATCTCGCAGGGAATTAAAAATAAGAGAATAAAGCACAGCCCCATCCTCTGGCGACCGGCGTTTCTTAGGCGTTACGTAAACTTGGAATTGGTGGGAGGAGGAGGACCTTGGAGTACACGTGGACCCAGAACGACGTTTCTCTCTCGCTGTCTCTCTCTTTCTCTCTTTTTTCTCTCTCCCTCTCCGACTCCCTCGAGGTCATGCCAGACTTTGCAGATATTTAAATAATGAATCGCCGGCGTTTCGTTTTGCGCAGGCGTAAGTTATATACCAGTATTTCACGACACGGTGTGTCGTGTATATCTATCAGTATCTTGTATACGCATCGGCTTTGTTAGAAAAATGAGAGCAGCTTTCCTTATCCTATCCTTTCCCGCGGACCACTCGCTATTACACGTATATAACCAGCCAGAGTTTCTACCGATCAGAATTTGGTGTATCGTTACTCTTATTCGCTCATAGGACAATAAGCCTTCGTTGGCAGGGCATTTAAAACGCAGGTAGCTACAAATGTCGCGCCTCCAACGTTTTCAATCAACTTTTACGAATTTTCCCTATGCATATGAAGCGAAAACTCAAGGATCAACCGGGTTTGTTGAGACCACAATGCGCTAAAGTCCCTCAACAAGGATCGAACCAGCCATTCGTGATTTCAATTTGATTTTCTTGCATCGCATCTTTCTACACATCAAAAATGAGACGCAGTATATAGACGGTAAAAGCTGGCAAGTATCGTACATAACCGTTCGACATTTTCCTCATGATTTCAAGCAAGTCGTACACTGACTATTCGGAATCCCCGGCGTTGTCCCATTTCCCGGTAGTCAACTGCGCCGAGGATGAGGTCAAGGAGAGGGTATCGGTCCTACACAGATCAGGCCTACCAGTAAACGGTTCTACAAATTCGTTCCTACAAGTTCGTTTCTCCAGATTCTTTTGCGAAGGTTCGTTCTTACATGTGGCGGTCCTACAAGTCCGCTTCTCCGGAAATATTTCTATAGAAACAAGTCTGCAGGACGTATTCTGTAAAATATTTGCCCTGTAGAACTCATTTCTGTAGAATTGATCGTCCTTCTCCGAAACGAATCTGGAGAAACGATCTTGTAGGACTGCCGCATGTAGAATCGAACTTGTAGGACCACAACTTATAGAAACAAACTTGTAGAACTGATCAGTTGTAGGACTGATCCGCGTAGAACCGGTCCTTTCCCAGGACCAGCAACCCTGGTGGTGGTGGTCGGTTTGGAGGACCGCAAAAACGAGAAATCGGCGCTGGTTTATGCGCCTGGTAGGTTCCGGTGTTGGTCAGTAGGCAAAACCGCGCTGTTACGGAATCGCGTCAGCCAAAAAGGTGGTAAAAGGATTTCGTCTCTGATGAAACTGCGGCTGCTCGTGAGAAAACCGATGTTTTCGATACTCCGTAAACAGGGTGAGAAATTGATGATCTGCGACACTGCGCGCGAATCTCCGCGTAAGTGAGACTTTGTCGAAAAATAAGGGTTGAGATGTCCGGGCAGAAGAAGGACAGAGCCTGCAATTTAACCACCGTTCAACCGTAGGTTATATACATTTTCGGCAAGCTGCACGACGAAGCGTAAAGAGAGATACTCGCGGTATCTGAAAATAACCGAACAGCTAGCCGGTGGTTCCATATTTAGCTTGAGTGTTGGGCCGGCTTCTCGTAGATATGCCGTCGACGTCACGGCCATTTGGCTCATTTGACATTTAATACCCCACGTGCTTCCGCTTCTCCTTGTATTCCACTTTCCTCGGGGCCCTACTGTCCCAATTGTCGTCCGCGCGGACGAGCGAAGGTATTAGGCGAAACGGCTAAAGATCGCAAATTTGTCCGCTCCGTTTTTCGACAGTCGCAGGATGAAATGTCCGTCGGGTAATTAGCACGTGGTCGGCAAAACACGTGCCTCAGCCGTCGAGCTTGCGTTATTCGTTGCTATATTTTCCCACCGGAGTTTTCTTTGGCACAGTTCAACCGACGTCAAGCTCGATAGTCGAGCAGACGTGTGTAAGGGACGTTTAACCGGCCGCAAGGCTAACACGCGCCGGAACGTCGACGGCGGTTGGATCCACTCGCGGTGTTCGTCGAGACGACGTCGCTCCACGCCCCGCCCCTTTGCAATTTGCAAGCAGTGTCAACGACCTATTTCGCTACGCCGCATCGTGACGTCACGGGCTGGGTAGGCAGATAGGAAAAGGCGGGTAGGTGGGTCACGCTTAATTATTCTTTTCGCCACCTTCAACGCCGTCAGGGCAACGCTCTCCCTTCCAACATTTCGCCTCCGTTGCTGTGCACCGTTACAAAATTTAAAGGACCGAGGTAAAAAAATTTGCCGTTTAATTTCGATCAAAGACACCGCAGCGGAAAAACGTCAGGAAATCCGAAAATTTCTAAACAAGATAAAAATCATTCCAAGAAATTATACGAACACCTACAAGTTGACCTGTCAGTAGCTACTCGCATTACTTTTGAAAGATCCTTTGAAATCCTTGCTATATATACTACAATATAATACAGTTTACAATTATTCACAATAAACTTATCATAAAAATTTACTACACCCGTGTAACTCGACCTGAACAATAATTATGCTCGCTAGAATCGTCGGTGTTGCTTTGTGGTGAAACCGATACAGTGACTCTGCACCTTTTCTCTTCTATAATAACCAGAAAAATCACACCTGAAAACCACACAGTAACAGCTGAATCACACGTGGTTCTGCACCGCAGATCCCCGGACGATAAAAAAAATTCATTTCAAATTATTGTACGTATATTAAATTAAAGTTGCTCGCTAATTAATGTAGGATTATTTCGACAATTTACAACTATTTAATTTCAAATCATTATTGTTGCTATTAGAGTGAGTAAATTATATTACATCTGGGTACGTATCTCCCTCGCTATATATACCCAGCGTTATACTTTAACCCGATAATTCAGTTTTATTCTTCTCATACCTACTTACTTGTTATTCCTTTCCTTTTTCTCTGTCTATTCACTTTACCCTACTCTGCTCTAGTTTAATCCAATTTACGGGTAAGCCGCTTTGTACGCTACGTCCGGACACTTCGAACCGTTCTCTTAGGACACCCGCACAGTCTGCTAATAAGCCTAATGTCCGGGAGAATGTATATCAAATAAAACGTCATACTTACAAACTTAACATGTGTACCTACACGCATTTTCTTCCCCAATCACGCTGCCTGCGTATCCGTAATTATCGTCTTCGACCGTTTAATTCCAAGGTGACAGGGGCTCGCCCGTTTGCTCACGATGCGACGACGGCTCGTGTAGACATAATTTGCAAAAACGGAGCGATGCATTTTGCACTTTGTTGGGGGGGGGGGGGGGGGGGGGGGGGGGGGTGAAAAAACACATGACGTGATACGGCCGCCGCGGATATTCGAATCTCATCAAGTTTTACCGGGCCGCATAGCGTGTGACGGGCGAAAAAGCCCGCAAGTTCAGAGGTCGATCGTACATGCAGACACGTGCATTCTCGATTAATCCTGTATCGCGAATCTGCCTCTCTGCAATTTAACTGCAGCAGTTGCAGTTGCACGAGCTAAATGCAAAAACGTGGTTAAAAAAAAACTAAATTAAAAATTCGCATACACGAGCAATTACGAGGAACTATCGGAAAAGTCCAGACACTATTCCGAAGCCCCGAATCAATCGTTGTCATCAGCTTTGAACTGACCGAAGAGAGCACGCGTGACAATATCAGAGAAGAGAGGTATAATTGTGAAAATGAAAGAAAAAAAAATTAAACTCTAACTGGTCACACTTGGATAGAATCGCCTAATTGTGACACAGGGTCAACATTCACCCCAGCTCGAAAAAAGTTATATCCTGCTTCGACGATGAGTTCTAAAAACGTAAAGAAAAATTTCTAGGTATCGTTTATGGGTCGCAGAAAAAACTCCTTCAATTTTCCTAACCAAAATCGGTTCTTTAAATGTTGTAAAACATCGGTAAAGGGACTCTACAAGGAGTCTGAAAAATGTGTGGAATGATATCAACCCCGAGTGATCAATTAGGGTTAGAAAAAAATAAATAATAAAAAAATAAAAATGTTGATGTAAATACCAACCTGGAAAATTAGATTCGTCGAGTCGAGTCTAAATCTGAGGGGTTGGACGGAGGGAACTAATCTTAGCACGGGATTACGTAAGGTCCAGTAACCCGCGGCTTAAATTTAGTAGTAGAACTCGTCGCGAGGCTAGACCAGAGTAGACAGTTGTTCGCGTCTCTCTCCCGCATTCTATTATCTTCATTTAAATATCTGCGCGTCATTTTTTTGTCATCCACGTCGTTCGCGCTTGTGCAACGATATCGCTATTATTTTTTACATTACTATTTATTATTTATTACTATTAACATTTCCGCACGATTACCCGTAGCCGATAATGCCGTCACGTCTGCGATCGAGGAGCACACACAAAAAGACAGACGACAAGGATTGTAATTGACGGAGAATCGCCGGTATATTGAGACGAGGAACAAATTTCACCCCGAATTCTTGCACGGCACGCGCGCTTTCCGAAATCTCCATCATCACCTCCTCTTCCTCTTCCTCATTTTCTTACGCGAGCGTGCAGACGAGACAACCTAGATTTCCCGACCGGATTCCCCAAATAATCGGACGAATGCATTGCACCTGTTCTCACGATTCGTCTAATGCGCGCAGGGACGTTACATTATGCGCATATAGCCGGTTACACGGATCCGTCTCGCGTCTCTTTCGGTACGCCACCACGTGTGCGGCTAAAACGCGGATATACCTACACATCTACCAATGCATAAATATATACTGCTCTGCCGCAATTAACGACGTATCGGCGACGATGTATGAATCAATCGGAGATTATTATCCGCTGGAACGAGTGCAAACACGACAAACTTTACGTGACGAAGAAATATAATATTGTTATCGGTTACAACGACGGTAATCGACGTATTATCGTCGTTTCGTGCCATTTCGTTAAAAAGAAAAGAAAACATTCCTGTCATATATTTATAAACTTGTATATTTCCCTACAGTATCCAGGTTACATGAATATACGTGTATCGGTATATCAGGTGTGAGAAAAGGATGTAAAAACATATGTCCGGAAAAAGACTGTGCGTGCGTGTGTGTGCAGAGAGAGAGAGAGAGAGAGAGAGAGAGAGAGCGAAAGATAGAGAGACCGGCAAGAGCGGAATTTATTGGCATATTAAATAGAGAGGCAGAAGTTGGAAAGCCTCGTTATCATTGTATCCATTATTCCGTATGTACAATGATTATACAAGTACAGACAAAGTATATACTGGTGCGCAAGCCAGAGCTACGCGTTCTTTGAAATTCAAATATCCGACAATTTCGCACGCGTGTAGGTATAATATAAAGCGTTCAACTGTAACGGATCGGAATATATTTTCCGCCTCCGGTACAACACCCCGCAGGGGTATTCAATGTACGTATGTGCATACATACCGCTACGAGGGCGAAAGAGAAAGTCCTTTATAAATAAGTCACAACAGCTATAATGTTAAGTACAATAAATGCGAACAAGTTACAGCCGTGACTCGTGGTGTAATAACCTATTACTCTATGGCAAAACGATAAAATGCACGCTTTGCCATTTCGTTAAAAAGAAAAGAAAACAAGACGAAAAGAATAAACATCTCAAACAAACTTGAGGGAAAAATTAAAATATATTCGCGATGCCGCTGCTAGAAGAGTCGCGAATGTAACGACAGCGATTGCGATTCGGTCTTTGAAGCATCAAATGGTGCGTGTCATTCTCTACTACGACAAGAAGACCGAACGAACAGGTTACAAACCGCTGAGAAACAACAACTCTCGCACGTGTTTATGAACGTGCGGCATATTGTATGCGTTGTTCCGTACGTGACGTCAAAATGCGAAAAGGGATCTGCGCAACGCCCTTGAGCCAAAATCAAGGTCGACCCCCACCCTCCCCCTCCTATTCTCTTACCCCATGAATAATGTATCGGGAAATCGTGACTTTCGGGACCGACCACCGGATCCAAGATGGTCACTCAAGCTACCGCGAGTTGTTGCGGTAGCACCGGTCGGTGACATTCAACTATATGCCAATTAAAACGACTATTCAAGAATTTTTATATTTATTCCGCGGACCGGGCGCCGATCGACGCTCCAACTTTTTCAAGCATCTGCCGGCTGCCTGTCATCCGTAAGAATTTATCAACTCTTTGGAAAAAAAATTCCAAACACCGCTGCGCGCACGCCTCTTGGCACACGTTCAGGAAATTGATTTGACTCTGTTGAAAATTTTATTATAAAAAAGAATAGGACTCGTCGTGAACGCTTATTCTAAATTTTTTAGTCCTTTACACTGACGCATATAAGTATTTATAAAATACATAACGATTATAACGATGAAACAGTTAACTTCAACTTGATCAAGTAATGGGAAATATAAAAATAAATCGGTCACCTCTTGTAACAAAGATTTCGTATAACAAATTTTCGTCATTATTGTAAGATTTGATCAGACGATTAATACGTTTGTCAGTGGGTCGTGCGTACGGTAAAGTAAGACGATAAAAATAATAATACTGTTCTAATCGTGCGTTAGTCCCGTGTCTAATTCCGAATATGCAAAAAGAGAAAAAAAAAAAACGTCGAAATCAGTGCTTCCAAACAAGAATCTCGAGGCGTATAATATATAAGGCGATGATACGTTTAAGTGTAGGTAGGCACCTGGCGTCGCCATAAAGGCGTTGCCCGCAACAGCGTCTGTGCAGTGACAGATGCTGTCAGTTGCACGTGGGTAATTACGTCGCTGTTGTAAATTGTGTCGCTGCCGGTGCGGCGGAGGGGGAGGAAGAGCCGAGTGTGTTATACGTACAAACACACGTCTACAACGTGCATGTATAATGAGAGTGGGCATCGTGTAGTGTGCAAGGCTTAGCAACCGCATCAGCAGCAACAGCAGCAGCAGGATTTGTCGCGGATAACGACGCTGCTCTCGCTAGCTCCGTTGTTTATCTTTAATTTACATTTGCGGGTTAACTATATGGTTATTACAACTTGATAAGAGAAACCTGTCAACTGGCAAGCTCGCTGCCTAATGACGAAAAATTATCCTCTTCATCACACTGCAGCGCGACTTCTTATCTGCCGTAATGGTTTCTTTTTTTTTCTTTTTCTTTACACATACGATATTTCAGACTTTTGAAACTGTTGCGAATATATATATATATGTATATGTATAATATCGTAAATGTCATGACTATACGTATATCAAGATGTTTAAAACGTATATCCGTAAGCACAAGGATGGTTACGTCTGCCTCGTGCGTATTATATTTATATCTATACAGTCCTTTGATACGGTTTGACACCATGCCGTGCAAACCCGATGCTGATGGATGGATGCAAGTTCACCGATACATATATCGTGTAAACACGAACTAAGATGCGTCTATTCTTCATTCATACACGCGATGCGTATGACATGCTGCTGGAGAACCCGCGCACGCTTCGATCGTAAGTAAACTAAATTACTTTCCTGTCTCGTCGAATGTACATGACATATACTCGTATACATGATATGTGACTCGAGAGTATTAATCGTCGCGTTTCGATGAGATTAACTATTGCACAGAAGATTGGATAGACCAGGATAACAATAATCCATCGAATCTCTATGTGCCATGAAATATCACGTTCAATGAACGTGGAATTTAATTAATGACGTATCGTCGAAATCACTGAGCAAGAATGAGATGTTAGAATTGGTATAAAAAAATACCGTGCAAGAAACGCAATAATATTACAATAAGTTATGCGGGAAATAAGTTTTAACGGCGGTGACGAAAACCGCAGTAATCGTGAGTCAAGGGTTAGATACGATTACGATCAAACCAAGGGTCACGGTGAAAAAAACCAAGAACAAATATCATTGAAATATGTTAATCTTCGATAACGCATGCTGAACCTTTTAGTATTAGGCACATACCAGTTGATACGTATACATCCGTGTATATAACACTGCAGGCAAAGATGAATAATTGTAGGAAAAAAGAGAAGCACCAACTGCCGTCGACGGCGATTTTAATTGGCAGTTAGCGAATCCACTGCCAGAATAACTCGTATGTGGGGATGAGCCGAAAATTTGGCTAACAAAGTGTTGGCGGCAAGTTGGCAATATATACAAAAGCAGCAGCAGCGAAGTGCAGAGGTTGGTTGGTTGGTTGGTTGTAAGCCTGCGGGCTGCAACCGGAGTTTCACTGGCGTCGTGCATAAGGCGGAAGACAGCAGGCTGCTGGCTGGCGACGCTGCTGCTCATTTGTATGTATTAATACGTGTATATGCAAATAGTAAGACGGATAAATAAATAAAGCGTAATTTGGTCGATGCCTGCGACCATGGGGCAGTAACGTCGAACGAAGAGGACACAATTTCCATCCAAGATCAAAGGTTAAACTGGGCAAAGATATACTATCTTAGACGAGGCTTAAATAAAATTAGACGACGGTATTTTATATACCTAAGCATATTGAATGTCGATATTTTATTTTCTTCTACTTTTCCACTGCATTTTAGTTACAACCCCGTTAGTTACTGTAACTCTCTCTCTCTAGGGATGTCATCTAGGGATGTAACTTCGATCCAAGGGGAACGGTCAGCTGGATCCGGGTGCGCGCCAGTGGGAACAAACAAACGGCGTACAGATTTTTACTGCCGGTGTTCTGAAGTCACACCATCCTCTTTGGCAAACGATAAGCAAAGCAACAATTTATGCGTACGCGATGTTACGTAGGTCTGTTACGCGTAAACTACGCGGCCTGCGAAAAAAAACGCTTCATTTTTTCCAACGCCGTAAACGCAAGGCCCAAAGAATGTTAGTTCGAAATTCCATTTTCGCATGATAAGATAAATAATATTAACGTTGATACAACGCTCTCGAGTACTCGGCGCTTCCAAGGCTACTAGCTCGTCTCCGCGATATCAGTTAACGCCGAAACCATCCAGGTAATTGTACGTTCTACACTTGTCGTGAATGTAACGGAGATGTGCGCTCGAATCAATCTATGAAAGCGACTATACGCGATGCAGTATTTCGGCTCACGGATATTCGAATACCGAATCGCTGAGTGTGAGAGATTTGCCTCGATGATAAAACTAGTAGAAAGAAACAAGATGAATGAATAGAAACGAAGCGCGATAAATCGAGTTGCGGGAATTGAGCGATAAGGAAATTGTCATGTTTCAGATGTATCGAGATCGGAGGAAGCAATATACAAACAGGGGCGTTTCCGCAACGATAGCAAGTATTTCAATATCTGTAAGAATGAAATGAGTACGTCATAATAAATGTTATGGGCGAAAACTACTCGCTGAGGGAAGAAAATATCCTTAAGGCAAAACGAAAGTAAATCTAACCGTTGATCGTTAACGAATGACAATTTATATGGGCTGAAAGCGGTCGTTGAATTCGAGAACCAGCTTATATGTACACATAGTGTGACAAGCCTGCTTTCAGAATATCAGGTGCAAAATATATACGTATATATAATATATGTAATTTATATATATATATATATATATATATATAAGTTGTGCATACATAACCGATGCAATTTCACATCGATCCGGGTGATTTGCTATCTGTCGGACGTTTATCGCCAGCCAACTTGCGACATTTCCTATAGTAAACAGCTGGGCACTGTGACTTGAGAAAGTGTATGATGTCTGACACCTAATATCCACTCTCCCTGCGGGAATGGCTAACAATTGTGTACATGACCCAAGGAAATTTGGTTGATGCAGGATGGATGAAAAAAATTTGCGAAATAAAATAAATTATAAAAGATGAAAGAAAAATCAAGAGCTATACGAACATCTGGAAGCTATACATGCGTTGACAACGGCAGGAGTTTTACATCGAATGGATAAAGTGAGGCATACACTTACGAATAAATAAAAGAAACGGATAAAGAGACTGCAAGAGCACAACTGACACCTCGTGTACTTTTTCTACCGTAGCTAAAATGAACCGCCACGTGAAGTGCATCGCGTCTTGCCTGCACATCCAACGGCGCGGAAGATCATCATAATCATCATCGTCACCATAATTATCATCATTGCCATCATAATTATAATTCACGTCTTACGCAGACTGTCGAATAGAGACAGCTGCGAGTTGAGCAAGAGGGAGAAAGTTTCTCTCCTGCGACGATCAACGGTCGCAAGTTTCATTCCACTCCGCTTCAACGAGCATTTCTCCGTTCATTTTTTATTTCTTTTGCATTTTTCCCTTCGTTCTTCCTTTCTTTCTTTATTCATCCGAAGGACCAACGCAGCGTCCGTGACACGTGTCGGTTGAATGAAAAGTTGCAGAAACAAAACAAAAAAAAAAAAAATGTAAAACAAAAGTTAGAATAAAGTTGATGGAGAGAAAAAGAAAGAAAAAAAAATGCACGTGCGCGCATATGTTAGTGCAGCTTTTTCCCCTGCAGACATCTATATATTTCTTGCTACTAAATTCCCTCCTTGCAAGGGGTTAGGTACTCTCCGCGTGGGTTTGTTGACTGCTGAATTCACGGATGGTGAAGATCGGCGGCTATACCTGAATACGTCGCGAAGAGAAGCCTTGACGTTGAAGATGAAGCAGGAAAATTGATATAGAGAGGAAAAAAGGAGCAAGAAAGGTTGACACCGCCACTGGTTATAGACTTATTTATGCTGCAGTCGGTGCAGGACGCTGCAGTGGCCGTGGCGGCGTGTCTTTCTGCTGCTTATTGTGAATATGTATATTAGACCTATGTATGTGTATATACCTAGAAAATTTACTACGCTATTACTACAGTTCGCTCGAGCGTATTGTTTCGTCACGCGACTACAGCCGCACACTTCTCTTACATGAAATTTCATTCACTTGCCCCGCTGTCCGAGCTGCACGATATTACACACACACACACACACACACATATACGTAGTAAACATCCGATGCAGAGTGAATAGACGAGGCCGGTGGATACGTCTAATTTATACAATTTCAGCCTCTATGCGCCCGCTCAAGTCTTGCAGGTCAGCATATTGCAGATTACCTTTTTCGCTAATTAAACTCGTTAATCAACCCAAGGATGGTAATTAATAATTGATAATTAACGCTTTGCTACTTGCGCGTCTCTCGACTCGGATGCGTACAATAATTAGATATCGTAACGTCAAGTGTCTTGGTATTGTTCCGTGTCCGTTGAGTTTATTTGTTTTCATTTTTGTTCTCATTTTTTCTTTACTTCCTCTTACTTGACCATTTTTATTTTATTTTCGGCAATTTTTTCCCCTATCAAGTATGAAAAAGGATTTGTTTGCCAGTTATTATAGATATGGAGTCGTAGTAATAAGGGGTATAATTGTAAGGTTTAATGCGAGTATAGCCATCACCTCCTTCCTCGTTCTGCTCGAGGGCAATTCCCGCCTGCTTGCCCGCTTTCCTCCCACTATCGTGTCTTCCAGACCGTAAAGTAAACGTATAGTTAATTGCCGAGGAGACGTTATAAGGTGGTGTACTCCGGTTATGCTCCTGCCGTCTGCAGTAACGATCTTATATTAATATACCAGTCTCGAAGGTCTTCGTTGTGAAAATAACCCGCATCGTAGAAATTAATAATTAGTTAACCCGAAACGCGACCCATTGTTGCACGTCGCGTAGCGGCAAGTCGAAATTCATCATACAGGATGTGATGGATAGGATTTTCCGTCATCAAAATCGTGCACCGGAATAAAAATTGAAAGAAATCGAAAAGTTTACATTAAGATTGCCCTTGATTTTGAATGGTAAAATTTCCCGACATTTCCCGATTTAAAATTCTAATTTTTCAATATACCCTTTGAGTCTACAGAAATACAAATAATAAACAAGAAATAAATATCATCTATCATTACGAATCGTATATCGGTAATTTTCAAGTCTATTTGCTCCACTCGTAGCCAACTTCTCTCATTCGGAATTGTACTCCGAAAAGATGGAAAAAAATAAAAAAAATTAAAAAAAAAATGAATAATCAAAAGAAGGAGGAAAAAACTACATCACCTAATAGCTCGTTAATTACTCGTCGTATAATGTAATAACCCGTCTCGTGTACACCGCTCCGCGTGTCTAGAGCACAGTCCGAAATCAAGCCGGTTGAGTGGTTTTGAAATCGTATTAGAGGCATAAAAACGATACCCGTTTATATATATATATAAACAATATATATATATATATATATATATATTGAACACAGCATACAAACGATATATCCATGTACAATCGGCGTCTAAGTCGATAGCAAAGTTTATTGTTATGACTATACGTATGCATACGTTCACGTATGTTTAATTGTTTATATACCGTATATGTATTTCGTAATTGATATACGCGTAAATAATTTTCGGCTGCAGCAGAATCAACTCGCTAATTCCCATCTCTTTTAGATTGTTAATTTCTTTTCAATTTTCCGCTGCTTATATAGCCTAAAGAGAAAAAGTATAATAATTTAGCGAGCCATAAAAAACTCTGGAATATATATATATATATATATATATGTATATACATGGTGCTAATTGTGTAAACCGCAGGTGGAAGACCAGATTGCTGCTGCTGCTGCCATGCTTCTCAAAAAAGATCTGCAGCCATGGCGAAATAAAATTGAACGGCGGTCTTCCTCCTCCGGGAGTCTACACGTACATGTATACATATATTTAATGCCTGGAAAAAAAAAACTACATCCGCGAATAGTTCGATTCGTTTTTCATCCCTCGGTATTACAAACGTCCAACGTATATGTATAGAGTTTCGACACTCATTCGTAACGTACAGATGCGCTGTATATGTGTATAAGTATAATATAAATGACCGACTTTTTCCGCGATAAATAAAATTTTTTTAAAAATGGTGAAAATGATGTGTCAGAAAAATGGTTGCCTTTTTTTGCCTGCAAATTACAAGGTTTTAAAGCTTGAGGAACAGATCAATCATTCTAAAAACGGTTCTAATTAAATAAAATAACTCCGGATCCCCACCGTTGCGGATACCTAGTTATAGTCGCGATGTTGTATAGACGGCAAGGCCGAGCACGTGCGCTGTTGAAACTCAATCTGTCTTAAAGGTAGGATAGTCACAGACACGCGGTGTGTGCGGAGAAGGGAAAAAAAATTTGTATATCGCGGTTGAGGAACCTTTAGCTACAAAGAGTCGGGAGCCTGCGGCGTATAAACGCCGGCACCAAACTCTCAAATTGGTTATTCCAGAAGTACGGCTAAAACGTAGACATACATATTATATATCATCGAGGACACGGAAATTATCGTATATTACCGTAATTTTATCGTATTATAAGGTATTTGTCATAGATTCGAATGGAAAAAAAAATTCTTCACTCAACGATGACACAACAATTAATGAATATGAGTATATAAAATCAGCTTAATTTGTTGAAAAAACTAAGCCTGTTCCATTCTCAGAGAACTGTTGAATAAATAAAAGACCGCTGATGTTCGTGCATGAATGACAGTTAAACGAATAATAATCCCTGGCTTCATCTGCCACAGATGATTCTTTCCTTCCTCCCATTCCCCGACAAGTCGCGAGCGAATTAATTAGAGATTCAAGGTCTACATACGCGGTCGTGGTTAAAAAAGGTTCGCAGTAAACAAATGGCAAGGTAGCGACTACCAGTTGGCATAATATAAGTTTATAGAAAAAATTTCTAAAAAATTTTCACATTAGAATTACCGTAAAGATTTTTCCACATTCGATTTCATCCTGAACGAGAAAAATTGATTCCTTGTTCGATTAAAACAATAGTTTTGGATGATTATTCCGACAATGTACTTACAAATTTGACACTTCACTTAAAATCCGGATAAACAAGGTTCAGTTTCCACAACTTTTCCAGAATTTTTACCAACCCTACATGCTGAGATTTTTCCACAGCGCATAGGCAAGGGACGTTTTTACAAAGTAAACCAATTATCGTTAGTTTGCCGATAACAAGAAGAGAATAAGGGAAGAAGACGGGATCGTGAGGGGTTGGTTACAACCGCATAACGCGTACGTCGAGATGCCGAGGACGAAACTCACCACCGTATCTAATTCTCACGCGGTTATCTAGGCAAATACCGCAAGCCTCCTCATATATCGCCTGTCGTACACTATGTACGTAGGTGTGTATATGTATCTGACGGCCGGGGTGACGATAAACTGACAAACGTACATGTACACGTTTCCCTACACATGCAAACGTACGTAATGGGGGGTGGGTGGGGAGGGGTCACGTTTTTTTTTTTTTTGTCCCCTACAGTATTCATCTTAGGTTTACACCTAAAGAGCACAGCAGCATCTCGTCGTCGTCCCCCCGAGTTTAGGGTCGGGCGCAGGGCTCATTATACGGTCGGTGATAAAGAAACCGATATGGAGAAAGTTGCAGCGCATGTAAATGCGTGATAATAACAATAATAATAACAGCAACAACGTTATCTTATCGCTCTGAAATAATTCTGATGGAGAAAATTTTGTAATACCAACATACATACGTGTTGTGTCGTAATATTTGTAATGATGAAATTACACATGTGTTGTAATATTTTCCTAAATTACTTATTGTTGAACACGGCCGGCGTGTTTCAGCTCTTACATCGTACGAATCGTCGCGAGATCTCTTCTCGGCTCTGTAAAATATCGTCGACGAACGCATTCGCGACGGTCAACGCGTAACTGTCGACGACATCAGGCATCTCTCAACGAAACCAATTGAACTCTCTTGACTTGACAATCGGTTTGAATGCTGCACATATCTCGGTTCGCGGGTAGCTACCGTTCCACGTTCAACTTTCGTCGCGTGTAAGAAAGCGAAGACGCACAAGGTACTTGTATCAACCGAAGCCTGGCTCAATAACGAAAATCGAATCGATCAGAAGGAAGAGTTTAATACGTACAAGCGTCCGAGGAACGGCGATTGAACGCTCATCGATACAAACGATACGTGTCGCGTGTTTCGCGCTATTTATCAGGTTTACTCGTAAGTAATAATAAAACTTAATTACTAATCACATTACTTCGCGCTACTCCGAAATATCGAATTACAAGGCAGCTCAGCTCGAGCGCGGCTCGAATCCTTGCAGCGAGGCTGCACATAAAGCGATCCCGAGTTTCTGCTGCGTTCTCGAGTGAAATTGAATTTAAAATTGAAATCGGATCAACCCAACTTCCCGTTCGGATTATTACACACGCGTACACAGTCACTGATAATCTCGAGTATACGTTGTTATACCTACACCGCACATCACCGACCGGATTACCGACTGGCAAAAATTAATCGCCAAAACAGTGTAACAACTGTGTAATAATAGGGTGATTCTCCGCACGAAGTCGCGAATACCATGACGGTATATGTGTATATATATTTGATGAATGATGCATAAAAGTAGGGACACGCGTGTGAACCACTGCAGTGATTTGGTACGTACCTAATCCAACCAATTTTGTTCCATCGTACTGGGAGGAATTGATCGGACTTCGCGTACAAACGCGGAAAGTCGAATTGTCTCAGCCATGTCAATTCCTGCGCTGCTGATGTAGAAAATGAGACGAGAAAAAACGAAAAAAAAAATAATTATAAAATAAATTCAACAAACTTATAAGCTTAAAATGACAGACGACAAGACGATGCGATCGATTTAAAACCCCGAATTGGGTTAATGAGCATTTATATAGCCGTGTACATGTGAAAAAAAAACAAAAAAATGCCAACACATTGACAAACGGTAAGGCTATAACAACAGTATTACATAAACACGGGTAAACGCGTGAAAAAATGATATTACCGACGCGGTTGGGAAAAGCGTCTTCATTTCAATTGCACGCTTCGCGCACGCAACGATCAGCTTATCTGCATAACAAAGTGCTTTAAGAACAAAGGCTTATGCGTTTATAATAGTCGTAACATAGTTTTACGCCGGTTAAAATTAAACGGCTCAAAAGCCGGGGCGCGGGTTTCGAGTCGTACTTTCGAATCTTACGCATAATTTTTTTTTTTTTTTTTATTTTTTACACAAGTTTCCTTCATTCATTATAGCCATACAAGATATAAGACAAAAAAGCTCGCGTATGCGCGGTTTTACTTCCCGTGTTCCGTGCGATTTAGAAGACGCTGTAGATGTATGATACAATCCATGAATATGAAAATGTCATAAAATGAAAACGACGCGCGTACGATACATCATAAAGAATGAGAAACGAAGTACGGTAGGAATCGGAAGAAGAGGGTAGAAGCACGGTGCGGGTGTAGACAGGAAGATAGGGGAATCGCTGATGACACTAACCTCTATGACATCTGTTGGCGTGTGTTTTGCATTGAATAAGATTACATACGCTAAATACACGACATAAATATGCAATTTCAATCGACCCAACGATTCGGAAGTGAGACGGAGAAGGGGGGAATAATTTTATTATCATTATTCGGTAAATCACGTCGTCTTCGTCGACGACATCGCGGGGCAATCGTCACACGCTCTCAGGTCCGTATACCTCTGTTACATAATTATCTATTAGATGCTAAAGCCTTGTGTTTGTGGAGAACGTAGAACGAAGGAACACGTGCCCGTTGGCCGCTCGTGACTTATTTTACCGAACAACAAACAAACAAAGGAATAATCATCCTTGATTAATTGTCCGAAAATTAATTGACGACGGCCCGTTTCAAGTTCCCGAAATTCCCGCTAACGGGAGAAACGACGACGAAGACGCCGACGTCACTCGAGTACCCTGGACAACAAGCCTATCAAGTGGCCCGCAAGCGAACGAGCCCCCGGGTTGTGTGTCAAACATGAAAGAGAATGAGGGGGGTTAACGGTTCGAACGCAGGATCACTTATGCCGGGTATAAAGTCGTTAGGTTAGTTAAACGGTTCTCATCTACCCAATCAATCGAGAATATAAGTGCGAGTGTGGAAATTATCTGTGCAGCGCAACGAGGGAGGTGGGTGCCAGAAGAAAAATTAAAGGCATTTTGACAAATCGACGTAGTCTGGCGATAATTTGGGAATGCCGAAGGGAATTTTATTCGTATGTATATACATATTACATGTGCGTATGCGAGCGAGTTTATTTGGGATTCGGTATTAACACGCGTGTCAAGTATGCACGCATGCACGTGTAACGTTCAACGGGTAAGCAGATAACTCGACTTAACGATAAATACTTCAAGTGGCCTTCGTTAGCTCTCTGTCTCTTTCTCTTTTTTTTTTTTTTTTTACTGCTCTCGCTCTTCGTTCCTTCTTTTTTCTCTTCATTCTGTCTACAATTATATTTATTTCTTACCATTTTACTTTGCATCAACGTTGTTTGCCTTTACGACAATTGTGTTAAGGGCAAGAAGTATGTATACATCTTTTACGAAAGATTCCCTCAGAAAGTGTCTCCTGCGACGGACGCACGTTAAAGGTGAGGGGAATTGTGACGAACGTAGCATGTCACTGACGAATTACTTGTTACAATTTATTACATATAATAGAAGTGAAAAAATTTACGTATGTCATTATGTCGGTAATATTTAATTCCACGAATCTTGAACCCGAAACTTTACGAGGCAATAATTTACTACCAAGTATTAATAAATACTTTTATTGCCTGATCTGGGAATGGAAGAAAAAAGATAGAACAAGAATCACAATCATTATACGTAGCAGTACGTATAGCCACAGATAGTATGTATAGTGTAAGGCTCAAGTATGAACTGGTGTTAAAAGTATGCACGTATTAACAGTTCTGGATCGTTTGAGGACGACTGATTAATTAATCGTGAAAATTTCCATCCAAATTTCGACAATAATAAACTTGAGGGCGGGGGGGATTTCTCTAATCCTCAAATTTTCGGAGTCTAATCGAAAAAATTAAAATATTTCACGCGAAACCGTAATGTGTCTTAGAAGAGTAATTGACGTTCCCTGATCTTACAATTAAGGTAATCTTATCTATTCGAAGGAAGGACTTGGTTTTTTTTTTTTTTTACCAAATGTAAAAAAAAAGATCCAACAGACCGCGACCAGGCAAATCCTTACTACGGGAGTCTGCGATAAGCGAGGTTGATTTATTTCCAAATTAGACTTGAGTTTTTCCGACGTTAAATCGAACCACGTTTTCCCATATCAAATATGGGAAATAAACATATGAGAATAAACAACCGATTCCTCGGGATCGTGGAAAACGGTTGAAATCGTTAAAGAAAAAAAAAAAAAACTACCGAGAAACGAATGGATGGGACGAACGAACGGGTAAGAAGACGTTGACAGCTGTGCCGTGGAAGAGAACTGCATTTCTTCACGTAGTGCTTGCTGCCCAAACGAGTTCCAACCAACGCGAGACAACCTGATGTCCTCCCGATGAGTGAACCCGAACAAGTTGCAGAGCGAAGAGCAACGACGCACCGCGTCGCAATTTTTTTTCGAACTTCGCCATTCCAGAAACGGCAAAGAAAGGAAAGGATGAAAGATCGACTGTTTATCAATTCTCAATCACGCAGGTCAATAAATGGAGATAATTTGGCCCCCGCGACAAGACGAGCGGGATTTTCCTGGAGTGACAAACGACGGCGACTGCGTCGACGAATTATTAATTCGTTCGGGACAACTGGCAGCTGGTTATTACCAGTTTGACGCTGGTCGAGAAGACGACGGTTTTAGTATCGCCTTGAGAATATTATACGGGAGGACGAATAATATTTGTCGTCTGTTCCTCGTAATCGAAAATGGTTCGGTGTAACTATTGTTTTTGTTTGTGTTTGTGTGCGTGTGTTTTTTTTTTTTAATAACACCGATATTTAACCCGCATCTTTCTTTTTCAGAGAATAATTCGGACTGAAATTCACTTCATGTTTGGGTTATATACGTAAGGAATTTTTACACTCGTCCTCATACGCCATTTACGAACGCGCACATGCATGATATTCCTTCCTGTGATTTTTTTTCTGCTGCACGGTTAAGTTTCTGATTTGATGTATTTCTTTTCTCGCCCGGCCGCACCTCCAGCAAAATATTTCCGAGACAATGTTAACTAGTATATGTAGTATAATATATGAATTGCATAAGAGACGGTTACTTTACAGTTCTGCTGACAGCCGTGCCAAAAATTACCATTCGCACAAAAATACGGGAGAGGCCGGTCCTCCCGAATATCCCACACGTTTACGTATAACAAACCAGCCGCCTATTGAAGCCGGGTTATTTTCAACTCGAGCGTGTCTCTCCTCGCTCTTCAGGCGTTGAAAATTGAGAAATTAAGACCGTACACGGGGCCAAAAATCATGCAAGCGAAAAATTGAGATAATAGGTTGATCCGCGGAGTTTGTAAAGAATTTCGCTGAAGCCGCCAACCATTTCGCGGGTTCGAAACCTCCGAAGTCCTCGAGCGAATCGTCTAGGGTAATAATAAATATCGAAAATCGGCGTTCCATTTCGTCCTCTCGCGTTTCAAGTTTCTCCCTCTCGGTAAAAAGCGTAACGAAAACACGCAAAAATCGAAGCGTCGCTGGGAGCACGTGGCGAGGATCTCGAGACGGCCTGTCTTAGGACGGGGTTCACCCGACTGGCGGCAGGGAAACGGGCTCGGAACCCAGAGTCGGGCAGCCGGCGAGACAAGGCGCGAAATAAGAGCGGCCTCGCCTCACGGAGCGAGACGGAAGACGCTCGCACTCGGCTCGCCTCGCCTCCTCCGAAGCGACTCGCCGTCGGCTGGCTAGCCGTCCCATGGCCCAAGAGAGCCGCGACATGTCCGTCGGTCGAGCGAAACGCCGTACGAACTTGCGAAGCGATTTGAGCGATTTCATTGACAGCCGGGGGCCGGAGACGAGCACGCCCGCGGCTGTCATATTTTGGTGTTCCGGCAAGTTGCGATACGTACGCCGGATTCTGCGGTATGCGAGGCGCGGAGGCTACGGCTTCCGGAAACGGAGGTATCCCACAAAAGGCGCATGTCATCGGTCGATATTCGACGCTGCCGCTGCCGCCGCCGCAGCGAAGCGTCCTTTCCCACGCCGAGGAGTAACGTCAAAGTTTAAAACGTCAGCGCCATGACACGCACGTAAGCACGCGGCCTGGCCTCTGGCACAGTTTTCAATTAGGCATTACTCCTCGAACCGCTCTCTTGGTACGCGCACGCAGCGGGCAGGATGTTCCTTGTGACGAACGCGGAGGCGGCAAAGCCTCGCGCGAACGTCCGCCGAATGGGGAAAATCGCTCGCGGCCGTTCCAACGACACCGACGATATGTTAGATTTATATTACGACGTGACAGCTGCCTCGAGATGTCGGGCTCTGCTTTTCGCAGGGAGTTTCTTACCTGGCGACAGGACCGCCGGTCGGTGAGGGAAACGGGGGTCCCTGGTCGGCGTTGTCTGGGTGCGATGGTGATCCAAGTGATGTTGCAGACCCCTATCCCCGTTCATCCTTTGCTCCAGGTGCATTGCTGCGGGCGGCAACATGTCTCTCGAAGCTTTCTATCTTCCCTTGCCTCGGAACGTCACGCAAGTTCGGAAGGTCACGTCAGCTCGAGATGATCGGTGACAAGTTTTATCCTTATTTTCTTCTCCTCGTAGTACGGTTTCCGCCGTATTATCGCGTTGCTTCAACTTTACTTTACCCTACTTTTTGCTACTCTGACTCTAATTCTTCTCAGGCACTTTTATTACTTTCGCAGAGTAGGCTGCGAACACGAATCGTCGCTACGACAGATCCGCGTGTATCCTTCTTCTCGGCACACTCGTTATTACACCGACTACCGGGATATACGATACAAACTCCGTAACGCGGATATTTATTATTATCCCTGCAGAGGTCCGGAGAGTCCTGAGTAGAATTCTCGACGAACGGTATGACAAGCCTTCTCTCTCTCTCTTCCTGTACCCGCGTAGAGGTTGTTTTGACCGCGTGTTTCAACCTCGTCTCGGACTTTGCACGGTTTTATTTTAGTCATTCAGACAAACACGTACGCGTAGTACGCAACGGATTGCCGGATCGTAACCACGCACACTCCGAAGGACTCGCACTCGCCGCGACGCCGCTCTGTACGAGCGAAAAATCTACGCTCCTGATGCGGATGAGAAAATATTATTGGATCTGCCAGTCGTGGTGGTTTTAGAACCACGTTTCACGGCGTAGCTCAGGCGCCGCAACAGGACATTCGCAGAGGTTTCTCAACGCTCTTTCTCGGCTTGAGAGATTTTTCGACGGGTATCCGCTCGGCTAACGACTGCATTTGATAGTCTGTTGGTTAGGTCGTCCCTACCTACCAGGTGCAACGATAACGATCTTGAATCCTTGAAAATCCAGCCTCGATCGAGACGGGTCGAATCGCCGAATAATCACGAAACTGGGCTTGCTGCTTTTCCGGTTGCCGAAGACGCGCGGAACGGCGAAGTAAACAAACGATGGTCCGAGAAATGCGGCGACGACGACGGCGCGGGGATCGGAAATCACGTTGACAACTCGAGTGCCAGTGCACGACTGAATGCCGTTGACGGCGACGCCGGGTTGACAGACGCCCGGGGCAGCGCCACCCCTCGTCGCCGACCCCGCGCCGGCTCCTCGGGTTTCCCCCACCCGGCGGCTCGATTGGCGGGAAAACGTATCCTATGACAGCTGCCCCAGACCCGGTTCTGGCGTTCCGCCGTTTCTACTCTAATTGTAAGCGTATTTCGCCTCGACCGACGACGAGAACGGCGCTAGAGAGCCTCGTGACGGACGGAGAAGAGCCGCAGATATGCCCGATTGTCGAATATCGTCACTGCGCGTCAGAGTCCGGAAGACCGGGCCAATTATTTCCTGAGAAATTACGCCGAAGCACGGAGGAGCTTTAAGGATGACTCGCTCGGCTCTGAGCTTTGCCGATATTCCGCCGAGGCGTAAACCATCGATTTTCAATCTAATTTTACGTTCCACGTTCGCGGTGAACCGGCACGCTTCCTCGTGTCCCATGCTCTCCCGATATCCTGACCTAAATTTCACCGTCGACGCATAAACGCCCTATCGGGAACAGGTGTCTGACGGAACGAAGTCGGTTGCAGACTTTGAGGAAAAGAATTTTTACCATCGATACTAGTCTCGTGCCAATATCGATGTTTACATCTTGCCGTAGACGAATTTAACACCGTTTTCAACCAAACTTCACAGTCGAACGTTCGTACCGTCGACTTTAATGAATCATTTTTCAAGGCCGTTTACAAGTTTCATCGTATACCGTTGTCACGAATCTTGGATCCCTCTTCATTCGACGAAAATTCCGAGAGTTCAGTGACGTCTGATGGCGATTGCCGGTTGCACCTGCGGTAGTAACTGTAACACCTTATGCAGTCAACTGCCGGAGTCGTATCGAAAATTAGTGAAGTACCTTTGAGTTAGCGGCGGAAAAAAAAATCCCAGATAATACATGAAACACCTTTTCATATTTCGATTTCAAAGGGGAAAAAAATAACATACGAAACTGTGTTCTGCCTCGGTAGTGAAATCTGCTCAAAGGTTTGTCCCCCATCCGCACTTTCTCCAACATGAAATTAGCCACGCGGTGTGATTGGTTGGTCGAAGACGTCGGGTCGACCTTCGTCATTATGTATACCGGAAAGTACCGCAACCCCGGATTGAACACCGCGTCCTATAAGCTCCAACTTTCAGCAAATGGTTGGCCTCGAGTGTCCCGCGCGGATTTGTTCTCGGAAAACTTCACTGTGCTTTTCAGTTTCTCTTATTCGTTCTCGGCAGGGATCCGTCGCCGGGGGATTCGGATGAAGGCTACGAGGGTCGGTCGCAACGGATAAAGGTCGTACTTTCGGTTTTCACGTGTAACACGGGAAGATATGCCTGTAACTGTTTCCGAGGGTTCTGTACCTGCATACAGCCGGGAGTCGGGACAATTGGACGGATGATTTCCTGTGCAGAAATTACCGGCGTTCGTCTTGCGCCGGAAAAAATCTTACAACTAGTAATGGAAGACCTAAAGTTTTCACAAAGACGAAGCGGAGCAAAGTGGCTGGAAAGATCCTTTTCATGATGCGTCATAGATTTATGGCGACATTTCGCTCTTTGTGCTCACACTCTATTTTACATCAACGTATCGTGAAATATGCAGAAAGATAATGAGTGACCTGCCACCGCCGGTGAAATCTCTAAGGCATCACGAATACGATGAGTAAAGTTACATGTGGGTTATGTACAGAAACGTCAACGCAATAAACAAGTGAACGATCTATCAAATGGAATATTAGCAAAGATATTGCGCATGGTATTAACGTTTAACGAGATCATTGATTGATATTAAAATTCAAAAAACTCGCCTAAAACGTTAGTCGGTATTGCATTTCGAAAATATATTATAAAGACTGAAAAATTCGTCAACGACGAACAACGGCGGGTGTAATTTGTACGACAGTCAAATAACGTTGGAGTGACAGAAACTCCGCAGGCGTTCACAATCGACGTCGAGGATTAACCTGAAGAAACGTGTAAGAGTACCGCGATTAAAATATCAGCTCGAATCGCTCTATAAACATATCCATACACGACGTTTGTTAGGTATACCTAACAGATCGTAGTTTTTCGTACGTAACAATTACGCGAAAAGTTCACAATGGCAATGACCCAGTTAGACCGTCAACTGATCGGCCTTGATCGGGAGGGGTTTAGTCTTTTGGTACACATATATCATTTGCTAGATAGATACAATAAGATAGTGTCAACATACATATTTAACGAGTCGCCCAAATTCGGCGAAAATATTTACTTATACATGTTAGAACTAAAAAGAAAGATATAGAACGAAAGAGACTCGCGGTACGTGGAACGTATATTCGCGGGTCGTTTTACAATGATGTGTATTTATCTGCATACCGTGCGATGCGTTATGCATACGGTCAAGAGACCACATCTTGATGCGTGTACGTGGATATGTTTATGTGTGTATATATATATCACGTACGGGTAACCCTAGCGATACAAAACGTTAACCACGTATAACGTATATATATATATATATATATATATATATATACATATGCCTAAAGTCGACTACCTGCCAGAGTTCGCGGTTATGCCTATGGTACTAAACGTACATACGTATAAAGTACAGTATCGTCGTTGTAGATGAAAGAAAACTTAAGACATGAGAAAAAACGATTCGTATATACGGCGTTGTTAGGCGGCGTATCAAGTGTCGTCGTCGTCGGGCGTTAAGCCGCCTGTCGGTGGTATGTTAGTATGTATAATGTACATACTAGTGGGTAGAAGGAAGAGGGGAGGCGGAGGAGGGGCGAAGAGGAGGACCGACGGACTCACCTGAACCAAGAAGAACCAGAACCAGGAGGGTCGCGAGGCAAAGATACAATCTATACGAGCATACATTTGCGTGTGTAAGAATCGCGGTGGTATAAAGTGGATAGTTAAGCACTGCCTATATATTATTTATGTGCTCGCGTATACGACTCGATAATGACAGTAGGACCGTAGAGAGTTGCGCAATGTGACTTACATAACTGCGATCCGAGTGTCGCCTTGGCTCACACCCACCCCCGCTCTCCTCTACTTACAAGCCGAAGCATTACTCCTCGTTGCCGAGGCGAGTTAGCTGGTAGAGAGGAGAGCAGGGAGAGCACCGTGTCAGAGGGAGAGATAGAGAGAGATGGAGGGAGGCGCGGAGACGCAGATATTTGCGCACGCACACGTCAAGACTGACGGCGACCACGCGTTGTCAGCCCAACTAGCAACTGTCAAAATGAACCGGTGTGGTGCGACGCGGAGGAACGGAGGGGGGGGCGAGCGTCGGAATCGCGACGTATCCGCGAATCCCGAAGGCGTCGCGAAATCGCGCGACGAACCGAGCCGAGATGATATAGATATGAGAGGCCCCGACGGATGATAAAGCGCGGAGTAGCGCGCGTGGCCTTTTAATCGCATGTTTTCCCACAGAATTCACTATGTGTAGTACAGCGGATGCGTGTGTGGACGTAAGGTGTCCATGTGCGTACACACGCGTACGAGGACGGTAACCGCAATCGGATATTTGAATCTCACCGCGCGTCACGAGCGGTTCATCGAAAAATGCCGATTCATTGGATACCGCCCGCTACGGGTATTATAATGCTGCGGTATGATGCAGGCTCTTCGTCGACACCGTATTCGAATCGATGCAGAAACTATCGAATACTAGAGCAAGACGTCAAACTAGAGCTGAACAAAGATACTTCGGGCCAGTGCCCTTCCTCGAGCCAGAGTTCCGTCAACACGACGATCTGGTCTGATTGCGTCGACGAACCTTTAAGGGACGCCGATTAAGGTTTTATTCAACCGCTGCACCGGTCGAGGGAAAGATCGGCGTTCGATTTAACCGTACTACCGAGTTGATTCACCCGAACAAAAGAGCGAAAGAAGTACGTACCTCAAGCTAACTGAAAATATACTGGACGGAATAGACTCTCACCGAACTTGGTGTAAAATGAACTATCGAATTGTGTCGAAGTGATTTACGGTTAACGATTTTTCCGCTACAGCACATACCACAAATGGTACATAGTGTAAAGAATTATTATGGAATTCGACATACACGTACGTGCATTTTGTACGGTAGATTACCGCGATACTGTGTATAAGTTTGAATTGTCAGGGATCGAACGGCGCCAGTTTTCGCCTTTTTTCGGTTTAAATACCATTATGCTTTACACGGAATGTATACCTACTATACAATCGTGGTAACGGCAAGTATGATTCTCTTTTTCCGTAAATAATTCCTGCGGTGTGGATACCGACACCTGTACAATTTGTGGAGGGGGAGATGTGCCTGCACGCAGGATATTGCACAACTGAAACCTGTTTCCTATTATCCACAGTAGTTTATCTTCACCGTGTCTCAAAGCGGCTCCGTGATATGCCACATACTCGTATGCGCGTAAAAGATACAATAGACTGCACACAGGACACGTGACTGCGATCTATCACACTGTGTGAAGCACGTCGAAAAAGTGTCTCGTCGTTGCAGGATACCGCGATTCGTCGCCCCTCACTCACCTTCGAGAAGACGCTCGAAGAGGGACAGGATTGCATGTGCACTCTGAGGGGTGAAAATTGACAAAGGACGAAACTCCTCCGTGACGGTTGCAGTGTGTGAACACGTGCTGTGCCACCCACACTCGTCGTGCGGATACTGGATCGTCGACGACCTGCAGCCCCGGCTGCTGCCCTGATTCACCGGCTCTCCCTTTCACGTGGTTCGTCACTTCCGTGGTTGCAGTCCGCTTCCGGAACTTTTGGAAGAGCCGTGAAAACGCCGATCCGTTCCACTCACGGGACGCGTTATCGGGCATGACGCAACAGCCGGGTTTGTT
Source organism: Neodiprion virginianus (assembly GCF_021901495.1). Classification (NCBI taxonomy): domain Eukaryota; kingdom Metazoa; phylum Arthropoda; class Insecta; order Hymenoptera; family Diprionidae; genus Neodiprion; species Neodiprion virginianus. Next base: position 31,490,921 of record NC_060877.1, on the reverse strand, counting down.
ACGGTGCAATCGGCACGCGGCCGCGGCTGGCGTATCGGCTCCGTCCATGTACAAAATATACGTAAGTTTGTAGGCGGACCGGGTGTAGAGGACCAAGTACGTTGCAGGTACGTGAACTCGAAGGATGAAGCCTACGGCGAATGAACCGCGTACCGAAGAAACCGAGCGACGGATGGACGTACCTAACGTGTTACGATATCGCTGTGTCTCTACGGATGTCTATGTGTACGTGTATAAAGTACATCGCTGACGTAGTACCGGTTATATCTGGCGTACACGAGCGGTTTTCATGAATGAACCTACATGGTTACGATCTATCCTCGCCGCACGCCCACATCCAGAGGAAGCAAGTTGTTTTCTCTGTCAGCCATGACATTCTTCGTGAACACCAACTGTATCACCCGTAGACAGGTATTTTGATGATGATGACGATGATATGTGCGAAAGCACGAGTCGTAGATTGGAAATAACTCGAGTGTCGTCCCGCGGAGAACCGCAAATCAACTTTGAGCCCAAACACGCCTAGTTTAGAGGATCGCGATTCTACTCGGGCCATTAGGCATTGTATCGGGAAACCGCAGTATCGTGGCTTCCTTCGGCAGGTGGTGATGGTTCGCCTAAATCTTGGGTGATCGGGCTGATTTGTTGGCTGTTACTGCATCATGTCGGAGAAGAAGCCGCGTTGTAGGTATCAAGTTTCGCGCCGGGTTTACGCCGGTTACTGTACCACACCGCTAAGCCAAGAGGGCGGGGAGATCCTCGAGTGACAATCTCTCGTGCCGTTTAACATCCAGGCATTTCTCGGCCCGACCAGACGGGTTGACGACTTGGAAAGAACCCGTTAAATGGATATTTCTTCAAATTCTGTCCACCTTCTTCTCTATCTCCCCAGAAAACTTCCTGGGAGGACGGAACAAGATGGCGAAGGCATTTTCTTCTTGCGCCGAAGAAGCCAATTAGCTCGGGCTTTTCAAGATTCGAACATCGTCCGTATGCCAAGCCCCGTTCCACGGATATACGGAACGGTCCAAGTGGAAAATATCGACCGAAAACCATGCGCAGACATCTGTAGGAGATTTACTCTCGTCTGCAGGAGACCCGTCCTAATCACATTCTGAGGCTAGAAAATAGCAGACGTGAGAATTTCGACCTATGAATTAGTGCACATCTTTTTTGATGTCTGTTATTTTAATAAAGTCTTGACGTCCTAATGAATCTTGATCCTTTTCCCAATTTTTTACAATTCTATTTAGTGATACTTGTCAAGTGAGAGCGTCATTTGCGAATGATCAATCTATAAGAAACGGCACGCTTACACCAGACGAATATAATATTGTTACATGCCGTTTAGCTCACTTCTTCAGCTGAGCTGTAATCTCGATCAAGATTAATATACATGATATATACATAGACACGCCTATATTGTCATGAATTTTATTAGTATTACGCAAGACCTGCCTGAAATTGTTTGCACTTTCGGTGATTGCGGTTTCGGCAGTTACGAGCGGTCATTTTCCCAGGCTTCCGGTTAGCTCATTCCAGGAAGGAAAAAAAAAGACAAGCCAACATCATCCCTGATCGATTTGTTCACCCTTCCGTGCAGCTCCATGATTCGAAGGCCAGACGAACTACCTCTCGGGTACTCTGGAACCGGAGCAACGTCCTTGGCCTTCGAGGGTTGATATTTCTTCGCAGTGATTTGCCCGTGAAACGAGTTACCGACAACGGGTCTCAAATCGCGTAACTGAGAGAAAGAACTGGAAAGAATGGATGACGGGACTATACGGAGCTCAGAAGGATGGAAAGTGAGAAAAACTAGCAAAGGACTTTGATAAACCTACTTGAGTCGAGGGTTTTTTTTTTATCACGACAATTTTGGTCTCCGCGTCGTCGTTAAAATCTCGAGTTACCCACGGATAGAGTGATAGATGGTGAGCCGGATGGAAACCTCCGGCGTCACTGCGGAGTTGACAAAATAAGCGAAGATACGTCTAACGTAGCATCGGTGTTAATTAATAGATCTCGTATGAGTGCTGCGATCCGTTTTTCGCCCAAATACCCATCACAGTCCGAAAAGCATGATCCGCGACGTGTCCTTGGAAAGTATGGGAACTGGGTGACTGATTGCGGAGCTTATTGGGTTCACGAAATTCAAAACAAGGGCACAAAAAAGGGGCGATGAATGCGCGCGTTGCGTGTTCACGAGGTTGCTACGGCTAATGGGGTTAGGGTCGGGAGTGGTTGGTGGTTGGTCGCGTTTTCGAAACGGCGAAAACGAGGCCCCCGAAATTCAATGCTGGGGACCCTGAAATCGTTGAGAGGATTTCTCGGCTCCATCGCTGGCTAATGATGGAAAAGTGTCTTGGCACAATTCCATCGCACTGTCACGTGTCTTGAAAAGACTAAAAAAGAAAGATATAAAAAAAAAAAAAGCAAGCAAAAGAAAAGAAAACAAATACGCGAAGAAAATACGATGTAAAGGCAAAGAGGTAAGTGCATCTACCATAATTATAGAACTAAATACGGACAATAATCAAGTAACCGCTACATATATGCTCTTAACAAGAGCGCTCTTCTGTGACGTATCGGGGTTCGCTTAAAGAGCAGGTGTATTCTGCGTTTGCGTACGTAGACATTTTGTTGGGACAGTAAGGCAACGCAGGTATGATAGCTCTTCTTATTGTTCAATGATCTACTGCAAAAGGCTGCAGCGAGGCTTCTTCCAGTTTGCAGGTGATTTTCTACAAAGCATTCGTTTCAATCCTTTTACAACGAAATGCTCCAAAAATAAATGCGGAACAGTCAAGAAGCGATCGTTCTGAAAGGTTAATCCGTTGGTTACGATGGGATAGCGAAAATTGATTTAAATGAACTGTATTCCGTCGTAATGATTGATTTCATTAATCCTTGAAATTTACGATGCTATAAGCCAGAAACGATGAAAATGATTTTAAAGCTGGTTTTAGACTGACAGTTAAGCGTCTTCGAGAATTGAATCATCTTTTGAAGACCTGTTTATTCCTGCAGTATGAACGGAACCACTGGATTCATATTATTTTCCCGAAAAAATGCAGCATCCCAATACCGCGTCCGATTGATTGATATATATTGACGGTAGATGTATAACACGAGCTTTGAATACTCAAACTAAATGACGAAAATACAACTATGCGAAATAAATATTTACCTAGCCGGAATCCCACGGGGTTAATATCGCCTATATCTGCTCAACCCAATCGTCAAATTTCGGTAAAATGAAAATAAAAGGCAAAACGCAAGACGCAAAAAAGAAAAAAAAAAAACGAACAGGCAACTGAATACAAAAACACGTACACAACATCGAAAGATGATTTTTTCATTGACCAAATATTCCCCTCACCCGCGTGCCGCCGGGACGAGTCGCAATATAAGATAATGAAGTGATTATAAAATAAACGATTGCGAATAACAGCAAGTGTCGCTGCGGATTGCATCACACGATTCATTGCCCTCGGTCGTAATCAGTTCGTCGCTACGATCCTAACGTGCGTTATTGTTGTTCGCTGTATGCACAATGCGCTATCTGCGGCATTGTGCGTTTCCTTCGCTGACAATGAGTCGAGGCGGCTGAAATCTCGGTGATCATAAATTAAACTTGGATGAAAATTCGCGTTTGAGATACTGACGATAATGGCAAGCGTGATAGCGACGGCAGGACGTACATCACCGGCGAGAATAGGATAAGCAAAGAATCGTAGAGAGAGAGCGTACCTACAGTTGCCCCTGTTAGCTTCAAGGCTAATCACCCGACCTTCCCGTGGTTTGAACAATCAATTTTCGCTGACCAAAATATTTGACCGAAAGCTGTGCGCGTCACGTATCGGAGCGTTAAACGGCCACGTTTTACCGTCTACACGTGCGCGAAAGCAATCTTTATTATTACACGGATACATCCGAGGTCCGCGTAATCGTGAAATAAATATTAATTAATCACACTGAAGCAAAAATGGATATCGCTGCTTGTCCGTATCGGGTGCAACGGACCTTTGTAAAATTTTTGTTGCGATAACGATATTCTCGGGTCATTGGATGCAAGCACTGATTTCTGGTCTGCATATAATTTAATAAGATAAATATAACAAACGCTGTTCTGGATTCGAAAAAGTTTCGCGAGAGGAGAACGACGACCGATAATAATTCATAAGCCGTACGTCGTGCTTTAGAATCAAGTAGGTATCGTTGGTAATCTACGGGAAGAAGGGCGGATGTGAAGTCACAGGTTGTTAATTAAGTTTCAGGTGGCGGAAGGTGGTGGGCAAAGGCTGCGGCGTGTAATAAGGTGAAAGACGTAGGAGCTGGCGGAAAGAGCCTCGGGTTGAACGCGCTGCATCGCTTCGCTGTTATTGCTCGAAGGAGATGTTACTGGGATGGTTATTGCCGCTAAAGACTGGGCTGATCTCTGACGGGTTATCGCGACGGGTCACTTCTCACTCGGCGAAGCCTTGACACTTCCGACAAAAATGATCATCTCTTTTTGGGTAACGATCTGCTGTTTTCAAACAACCCTGTACCAATCCTCGATTCGCATCTAATTTATGAGTCCAGTCCTGTTACACTCGCTCGTTATCCGCAGTCGTACATCACATTACACGTTACGTGGTGGTGTTATTCAATCACATCCAATTATTCGTTAATTATCGCACGACATGTCGTCGTGCAGCATAAATGCGAAACGAGACTGATGGCAAAAGGAGAAAAGAGGATAAACAGGGTGACTTAAAGTTAAAAATAACCAACGAACAACGACATTAACTCAATATCGTCGGCTCGTGTGCTATTCCCTGGTACATGCTTCGCCCGTTTGAACCGCTTCTTCGCCGATATTCTTCACTCTCGATTCGCCACGTTTTTACCTCGGAATCAGCCTTTGCGCAACAATCGGGTCGCGGCATGAACTATACAGACCACACACGGTGCCTATAATACGTCCCAACTGCATTGGGACCATCGATTTACAACGGCGTGAAAAGCCGGCTGGGTCTTATTTCGTCGACACGTGTGTTTATCTTTTCAGTTACGTCAGACGGCGTCGATAATTTCATTGATAACTCAGCGTCGTTATAAGTACTCTAAGCGATGAATTCAGCTAGGTGGTTTTATCCCACGTCAATAGACACGCCGTGACTCTCTGCATGGTGTCTGGCCGTATGAAAGTCTACAAGTTAGTTATTAGAATATATGTAAGAATCATTGAACAGTTTGAACAAGAACAGACGGAAATCACCCCTCGCTTGTTGGAAATCAAACCTGAGGAGTCGGCAATTACCTGCAGAGTGAAGAAGTATTCGAAACCGAGGTGGACGTTGTTAAGTACGAGTGAGGGTTCAAAAGGCTTCGAAATTGTCCCCGCCTTCGTAACTCCGAGTGAAATAAGGGGCTTCTTCCGTTAGTCACGACGTTTAATGGTGTTTGCCAAATGACTGGCCTTGATAGATCAACGGTGACGTCAACGAGTCCAAAGTTTCTTTTCTTGAATTCTTGTACGCAGCGTTGTAGATTTGTTTTCGAGGGAACGCAATGACGAAATGCTCTTAATGCTCATCGGTTATATTAGCATTGCACACGGGGGGAAAGGGGCCAGACAGATTAAATTGTTTTCAACTTACGACCTGCACTCGGTGTAGTGCAGCAACTCAAGGGTGTGTGTGTGTGTGTGTGTTTAACTGTAACGAGAAAGTTCAAGGAATACCACGGTTGAATAGGGGAAAAGAATGGAAGAAAAAACAATGGATCCACTGACACAACGGATAGTAGGCTTTTCACAGTTGTGGAAGAGCAGAAGAGTGAATTCAGAGTTTGAAGTGAGGAAGGAATTCGATCTGGAACAGCGCGCACGGTGATCACAGCTGTGGACGACAAAGGGATCGCTGAAGGCGGTTATAATAGCAATTTCAATATTTATACTAGACTCGTCGAGGCCCGGATACTAGGGAAATGAAGAAGAATAGTGTTGAAATGGTTTATTCGTTCGGTACAATTGAATGTAGGCAAAGCTTGGCGCCCCTGATTCCGATACACGTGCACCGTTCGGTAAAACATATACGTTGTTCTTTCGCAAGCGTTACTGATCCCGCGTGACGTCACGGTTAACGAAATAGCGCCGAACCGAACCCCACGTGTCGTTCTGTTAGCGCTCACTAAAAGAAGAAATACGCCAAGTTGACTCGACAAATTCTCAATTTCATTACGATTAGCACCTCATCCAGTTTGCTCCATATGTTTGCACAAGTCGTTATAGTATCCAGAGGAGCGAAAAATAAATCAACGATTTCTAAAAATAAAAAATTTCCTTCGCCCTCCTCGCTCCGATACTACAGCTGATGGAAAATAAATAAAAATTTTCTAACCGCAATGCGTATCAAGCAAACGAGAGCGAACGTCCGTTCGAAAGGGAGCTCAGACTTTTACCCACTAATTGTCACTACTAAAAAAAAAAAAAAAACAGAAAAGAATCGAAAAAAGAAAAGAAACGTCAGCGACCCTGAATGCGCGCGAAGTTTTGCTGATAATTTTTATATCAAGGCAAAAGTCCAATCAGCGCTTTATCTGTTCTAATTAACTATACAAGATAAAAAAACGTGAGGGAAAAAATAAACCAAGACGAAGATCAAGGCACGTGTATAAGAATACAAATATGTCGCTGTGTAACGTATTACACGATAGTATTAATAAAGGGAAAGCGGGTAGGTACGAGTACCTATTAATTTCACTCGAGGCGGTATTGTAACACCTATTCGAATATATGAAATAACGGTAAAACTCATGGTCGTGATAAGACTGGATAAATAGAAAATAGTGTAAGTACGGATAATATCTGCGATTTAACACGAGATTTTGGGGTCATCGGTGCGGGTTCCACTAAAAAATAGTTAAGAGTACCTGGGTATGACAGAGATATTTTAAAGACAAACTTCTCGGCAAACGGCAACCTAAAAGAAGGGCCTATCTGCTGTCAGATTTGACAGTTCTCTATTTGACAGCCGCAACCACTTAACAATATTTTCCCTTATCTTATCAAAATGTCAGCTATCGCGGTCGTATATTAATTTTAATTTACTATCAGCAACAGTGAACGTAAGTACATTTTGATAAGAGCCTTGGACTGAAATTACGTTGTTTGTCGATCAAAGAAACCATCTCCCATTCGCACCGTTCTCCCGTCTTCTCTCCCGCACTCTGCAACTCCTTTCTTCCCTTCTTTTCGACGGTTTCTCAGCCTATCTCAGGCTTTATCTGAACGCCCGCCAAGCTCACTCTCGCTCTCTCTTTCTTTCTCTCTCCTTACCTCTTCATCGGCTCACCGTACTCGGGTAACAAACGCTTAAACTAATAGACACGATGCTCGGCTCCGATAGGTCTAATCAAAGGCAAAAATAGTTTCACGGGCTGACCATGACAAGACACGGCGAGTGTCCCAACACGCCTACCTCATGGCCATTTTACAAGAGCGACGTGAATTTACGACTATCGAGAGAGCATGTGGGCACCTATGCTTCGCCGATCAGGGATGCGTGCAGTGAGAGCTGGAAGGGAGGGAGAGGGCTAAATATGCGATATACCCATGTATACTCACGTGACACACTCCAGCTTGTCTAGATCTCCTGATACACGATTTGTTTTCACGCATATATGTACACCAGCCCCTGGCACATAACATCATGTTTCACCCCCGAGTCATGACTCTGTCTCACTCTTCTCACTCTTTCTCTCTCTGTCTGTTTCTGTTTCTCTTCGCACTCGGCAACCATGCCGTTCTCTCTCTCTTTCCATCCGGCAACTGAAACCATATCCCACCAACGGCGATGGGTAGAAACGGCGATGCAACGCGTCTCGAACAGGCGAAACTTCCACGTTCTCCCTCCAACATCGATCAGTATTTTTCGCGTCAAAAACACAGGGTCAAATGTCCGCTTGGCGAGGATCGTCCCGTCTAACCGGAAGATCTCCGATTTCGAAGGTCTCCTTAGCGAGCTTAAAAGTCGCGAGTTTTTCGTGCAAACGAGTGGCTCGAATCCGTCGCTATAATCGCTCCGCTATCTCGCTCAAAGCACACCACACATGGGGGGACCCACGATACGCCGAATACCTCCTCAGCCAGCATTGGGACCTGCTCCATGCGCGTCCGGAATCTCACATATGAGCGACAGGTTACGAGTCAGACAGATGGACCGGACGGACGTGGACGTAGAGGAGGCGGGCAGGTCGCTATGGATGCGACGACGGTGGTTCGATCCGATCGGACTCGATGTTACACATCGGCGGAAAGCTCGTGTGTCGCGGAACGCGTCATCGCCGTTTAATTACCCTTCCTCGGGCCGCACCCTCCGTGTCGCGTTACGAGAGAAGCTGCACCGCAGCGGCGTGACGTAGATACGTATACTGTATGAATTTCTACACATGTTATCAGATAGACACGTTGTAGAGGGACACGCGTGTGTGCGCGCAGCCGCGTACATAGCTAGCGAAGAACGCGGGGAGCGGATGGAATGCGCACATAACAGAGAGACCGCGCGGCGAGTATGCTTCGCCTCATGTTATCCTGGCACACACTCGACGCACGCACGTCTCCGAAAACTACGCACCGTTCGCGCGGAAGCTCTTCGAACGTGTATTAAATTCTCTGAGCTTATGGGAACCTCGGACAACCCTCGATGCCGAGGCACGGGGCAATGTAGCGAATGTTTAAGTTTAGTCAACTTCAACGTCAACTGCACTGCGTCGGCAAGTGAGGAAAACGCGGCTTCTCCTGCACTCGATTGACAAATCTCTACTCCGTGTTGGAAGAAAAAAACACACCGTTCTTTGGAATAACAAAGATAATGGACAGATTTACGGATCAAGGATCTTGATGCGTGCGTCTCGTTAGCGTTTATCCGCATATCGAGTTCGACACAGAAATGAAGAGATCGCCGTTTTTCACTCGAGAGACTGAGCTGTGATTTGATTATACTTCAGGTTGGGTAGTTGGTTTTCTTTCGCTTTGATAATACAGGAATAAAAACGCGATGTTGGCAGACAAAAAATGTTCGCAACAATTTAAATACCTCCCAAGCTGCGTTCTTTAATCCCTTTTCGCCGTGCCACTGCACTCGAGTAATTGGAATTGTTCTGGTAATTGCTTGCCGGTAAATTAACTTTTATTTTCTTTTTTTTTTTTTTTCATCTTTCTCACTATTGTACCTCAGAGTCGATTCTAACGGCCCCTGGGATCCTGCAGTGTCTTAATATAGGTGCGATACCTTCGGGCTGCAAAACGCCTTAGGTAAGCGTAGCAAAATCAGTGTACATACATACCGTATCCGGGACCAGCAGCATTGCCCCGAGCAGTTTTGCATAGAAAGCTGCTGATGTATTAACCCGGTCCACATCTCGTCCGGTATCGTAATCTGCCCGGTGGTAGATTACAAAGAAGAAAACGAACGCGAAATACCTGGTTATCCATCGTCGTCTCTTCAATATTACCGTATATTTAGATTATATCTGTCATAAGCACACGCTTCTTTAATCGATGCTATCGGATTCCTTACCGCGGTGAGAAAATGCTTGGCATTCAAGCGCATCGAGTCCGCGATCCGTATGTATGCCCATACACATATTATACCTAGGTATGTGCACCGCACTTGACAGAGTCTTCGGTCTTCGTGGAATTTGCGGTATTGCCCGAAGAGAAAACATGGATATAATTATCATCAAGTGTACAAAGTTGGAGCTAGCAATCGTTGCCTCTTTGTCTCGATGCAGCCTTTCCTCGTTCCGAAAGTTGGACCTTTAAAATCGTGCAGCGCGTACGCTCGAGTTAAGCAATCAGCGAGCGTCCCCTCGCGTTTTAAACACCGCTCAGAATCGATGCTGAGAAAAGTAGTATTGTCAAAACTTTCGATCGACTCCAATATTTCAGTGTATACCCTTGTTACACATGAGGTAACGCAGCCAGGCGTTCCCGAGCCGTCTTTAACCCTTAGCGTGATTATCACGTCTCTCCGAACTCCGGCTACTCGCGTCACAGTAATTGGCACTAACGAGGCGAGAAGAAGAGTTTCTTCTTTCAGGTTTTTTTTTTTTTTTTTGTCTTTTTCTTTTTTGTTTTCTACATTCGAACAGGCGCGGCGCGTTGCAACTGGATCGACTCTCTGGTGTGCGGTCCGGAATCGGGCGTCCCACGAATTATAATTATCGCATCTGGCGTTCGAATTTCCATCAAGTTGACATGCCGTTGGAGTCGGGGAATTCGTCGGCCCTTGGTTACGCCTGTGATAATTGATTATTCCTAGTTCGCCCTTCGCGCGCATCGCCTCGCGGGGCCCCCGAAACAGAAACGAGAATGTCATCGTACCGAGTGTCGAATCGACACGTGTTATAATCCGCGTCGATGATACATCGAAGGCTGGCGTAAATACCCACGATAGAAATTCACTTAACGAATAATACTAAACGTCGCGTGTGTCTCGAATAGTTATACCTAACAGCTATATCTAAGATCTATTTGTTATTCCGATGATCCGCAGCTACGAGTATGCCAAACAGGCAAGGTCCTCGGATTATTCCTAAATTACCATCCGACGACGTTAGTTGTTAACCAACTTCCTCGTCGCGGATCTAATTCGCACGCGAGATGCCGCGCCAATTACAGGATCTCCTTTTCGCACGCGCGTGATCCGCTCGAGTATAAAAAAATCATGTGAAATAAAAAAACGGGGGAAATTAGTAACGGATCTTTCGGGAGGGATGGCGTGAAATTGCAGAAGTGTTGCACAGCTGGGTTAATCGTCAGCTGTGAGCCTCCGGGTTTCGCGGCTTACGATAGATAGCGCGTCGTAGGACTCGAACGGTGAACCTGCCGAGCTGGAATGCGGTCTCGGAAACGAGCGGACCGGCGGTGATACCAATAAAACGATCGATGAGTGAGCCAATCAAGGCGACGCACCTCCGAAAGATAAGATCTATGTCGCGGCACATATAAGCCCGACTGAAAAACCTCTCACAGTTCCTTGTATCGCGTCGCGTGGTGCGGGAGGGGGAAGGAGGGGGGGGGGGGATAAGACACGAAGCATGAATGGTCAGCCGACAAAAGCGAACGTTAGATTTTTAAATGCCAATGAACTCCCGTGCGATTGGTCGCCTCGTCGTCTAGCCTCCTCTCTCGCCTTCTCACCGTCCCTTTACTTTTTGTCTCTTTTGTACATATATTATACATAATACATGAAACCTTCCCGCTGTTGAGAAGCCGCGATAACCGATAGCTCAGCCTCCTTCACAATATCCGTGATATATAGCGTCGCATTATATTTTGTCGCTCGATTCTTCAAGTCTTGTCGAGGCAGAAATCACGTCCGGCGTGTTTATGGAAAAAGGCATACGCACTGCGTCAAGTTTTGACCATTGTGGCGATTAAGGCTGATATTTGGTGGTATTAAAGCTGTATGACTGTTTTGAAATTTGCATACAGGGGCGCGTGGTGTGTGAAATATGGTAACGGTTCCACGGCTTGCTTCCAGGACTAGATATAGATACTGATATAATTTCCCGAACACAGTCGAGAGTCATTAACATTGCTCAAAATGGCAGGCTGCAAAAACGCTGACTGGTCGCGAACTTTTTGTTGTTTTTTTTTTATTTTTTTATTTATTTATTTTTTTTTTATTTTGTTTTTTGGTGAAGGAACGACTACCAAGTCGTGCTTTCATCGATCATCGTACTAAAACGGTCTCGGCACCGTGTTGTATTTTTCAAGTGTATAAGTTTGACGCTGGGCATAATCATTCCCCTGCTGCCAAGTCTAATTTGCGAATTGTTCAAATCGACACTGTCAAACTGTCTAGTCTGAAGTGGAAGATAAATGCGTTCTTTGAATAGCTGGACGGTTTAACAGGTTTAACGATGTCTCGCACACGAATGCAGACGTACCAGGAAATAATTACTGTGCAAATGTTACATTTTTTCGATAAATTTATAGGAAAAAAAAAAAAAAAAAAGACAAAGGAAAAAACAAATCTCATAATCGCAATTGAAAACGTCGACAACAAATTTTTACTAAACGTTGAAGAATGTCGATCCTAGCTGTTGTTGTTTCATCTTTTACACCGCGAAATATGAAATGAGCTACCCAGTGGTAGTTACCGTAACGGCTAGTTGTCAGATTACACCGAGCACTCGATGCTCTCGCAACAATAGAATTTGAATTCTGCAATATTTTCTAGTCACTCAAGCTCTCTTTGACCGTACCGAATGTCAATTGATTTACGTTCACATTCTAACGGGGCGAGTATCAACTTTCATCCTGATTATGCCCGCTATTTGACAGACTAATATTTAGGTTCGGCCGCACTCGATTCCTGAGTCAATTTTCCAACCGATATTTCGCCATTCGTCAGCCTCGATACGTTTACATGCACTTTAGTTCAATGATCCGTGCATTTTCGAGAAATGGAAAATGAATATCGGTACGACCACGTTTCCAACCTCCCCTGTGTACACAAGCGGGCGTAACAATGGGCGAGGCATAAGATGCAGATTGCACACGTAGCTCGTTTCGCGTTGCGTCGGTAACCGCGACCTGCATTACGTACCGCAACCGCACAAGTGCGTTACCACCGTGTTTAAAAATAGATTGAATTTGCAGCGCAGGGTATATTGTCCTATTCGCCGACCCCCCTTCGCCCCCACCCTTAAGCCGCGTGCTCTAAAGTCTAGGGCTGCAAGCTCTCGCCTCTTGGCCCGCCTTTGACGTTAATATTAGCTCTCCTCGGCGACAGTGCAGCAAAGGCGATGCGAAACGACGCGGCCGTCATTTCGTTTTCGATCGCGAATCGCGCGCGCCTAACCCGTTGAACCCTTTTACAGTATGTAAACGGTGTTGCACGCCGAGTCTACTTCCAACCTGTACGTTGTTGGTGTACAACGCGTGTATGCGCAGACACACGTATACGGTATATACGAGTCGAATTCGTCCTATTCATAGAGAGAGCTCCCGGTGGAAACGGGAGTATTTAGACCCTGCGGGTTTAAAAATAACCCGGTGGCGTTCCTGGCAACGTGATTCCTAATTTAACGTTTGAATGGAATCGTAGACCTAGTTTAACCCCGCGAATAGAGAACGTATACATACGTGCGTGCGCGTTGCTATACCTATATGTAGTAAATATATACCCACCGAATCGTAAAACCACCGCATTCGGTATGGAATTTGAATCGGGGCAGAAGCGGCGGCTTCCCAGGTCTCGGCTATGTCTACGACCGCACATCGCTTACAGCTTGCACACAACGATTCCAACTGATGGTAAGGCAATTTCGTCCCATCCTTACTCCGAGGGATCGCCTGTAAGCCGTAAAAGCGGATATTCCGAACGGACCAAACAGGTTGAAAAACTACACCTCGTTGCGGAGGAGAGGCGGATCTCTTTAAGCTGTTGAAATATCACAGGCACTTGTTCTTCTGTAATATGAATCAGCCGCATTTTTTTCTAGGTGTTGGGAAATCATGAGCAATCGGCGGTACCTCATAAAAAAAAAAGGAAGGAAATCATAACGCGTAATATCTCGTTTTTCTAAAAATTGCGGATCAACAACCAAGTCACGGGAGGTATCCTGTTACTCGCTTGTTCGGCAAAACATGAGATTTCATTCGTTTAATGAATGGTGCACAACGTATTGAGAATTCGATTATAAATTCTTCGACTCTTAAACTCGCTACGGTGATCATTGATATGCGTTAGGAATAAAACGAGCAATTAGGAGAATCCAAACACGCTCCATTGTCTTCTACGCGTTTCGACTGTGAATAGACTTTTTGCAGAAGTCCGTGCGCGTCTCGGCGAGAAAACAAGAAGGCGACAACGAGGGACGAAAAGGGGCAAATTCCGCGCGTTACCGTACGTTCAAAGATTCGCGGTTAAACCCCGGGTGAAATGTATCGCGGTATATATACCAAAGCGGTCAAGTATGTGCCAAAAGAGAACGGGGATTAAATAAATGAAGAAACGAGAATTGGGCAGAAGAAATGGCGAGGGTAAAAAAAGGCGGCGAAGACGTTCGTAGTTCTCATCTTGGCTTACTTTTTGCCTTTTGTCATTTGCCCGTTAGCCGAGTGCCCCGACACTTCGACCTTGCACTCCTCTTCTTCTTCACTCTCGCGAGTATATAACGTATTTGTATACACGCGAAACGAGGCTAAGTCTTGTTACGCGATGCGGATCAGCGATCATCCCAAAGTCGCGTTAGCCCGACGCGTTTTTAGTCGTATTTTACGAGTAAGTACGGATCACAGGGCAAAAACGCGTCCTGTTGTCTTATTCGCAAAGTCGCGGCGTTTTCCTCTTTTATCATTCTCTTGCACGATACGGAATGTTGCCTTTTCATGTGGCAGTTACCGATCCCAGACCGTCGTGATGATTTACGCTCGAGAAATGTGGGAAAAAATAGACCTTCTCTCACGTGGTCAACATCAGCCAGTGCCGGAATTGTCAGAATCATCGATCTCTGCATCGGCATCAACGCAAGGTTTCCTAATTTTCGCCAAAAATTTTTGTAAGGTATAATTTGTCAAGGCGTAAATTAAATCAAAATAAAATACATAGTTAATATAAAACTTGGGTATTTACTCATCGGAAGTCGTGAGTCACAGGGACCCTTGTGATTATATTATCGATATTATTCCTACCATCATATTTTCGAACATACTACATTTAACCCTTTCAGTAACGCAATTCATTTGTTTTTTTTTTTTTTTGGATCCGAAATGCAATACCACGTTTCCTATGTATTTTTCGACACTGAATGCGAATGCTGATGTCGAAAATTTATTAAAACTATAAACAACCCCTAGGAAGAATGAAAACTACCCCTACACATTAAATTTTGACAATCCGATGGCCATTTTGAGATTATTAACAAAAAATCCTAATCATTCCAAAGTTTAAGTATTTTTTTATCTGAAAATGCAAAACAATTCAGGATTTTGCATAGAATATAAAAAAATTACACAAAAAAAGAGTGTTACTATAGTGGTTTCTGCGACTGACAGGGCCAAAAAATTGCAACGAACTCACGTGACTACACTTGAAATTTGGAAGAAAATTGGAATTTCAGAATACTCGACGGACGTTCAATCCGTCACTGGACTGGAATTGTGAAAATTGGCATTTTTTTAGGTGTAAGAAATGGAGCTTTTGAGATAAATAATCATGACTCGTGAGCTCGAGCTGGTTTTCCGAATTCTATAATCTCTCGACGCTACACAAGTCCGGGCTGCCCCGAGACGCTCAAGTAATTTCTAGCGTGGTGATACGAGCCCTGGTATGAAGTCGGTATATATCCTATACGGGAGTAACTAGCCTCTGTTTAACGTGGCTTAAACCAAGCCACTCGGCCGTCGTGCCGTAAATACATCTCCGTGTACCTGGGCTCAGGTTGTAAAACTCTGCCGTTATCTATCCACCCAGGCTTGCAGCACCGTACGAAGCTCTCGCAGGTTGCGGAGCGAGGTTGAAGCTACGAGTGAAGCGCGTCGCCAGCCGTCGTACCTTCGGCCAACAAACGCGAGATAAACCCTTCGGGCGTCACGTTTCGGCGAGCTTTTTCAATCCGGCTCAAAACCCAACGTCGCGAGGTAAACACTCGGTGTAAAAAGATGTGCGAGTCCCCGTCTGCGCGAAACTCCGAATAACCAGCGGCGAACATTTTCCTTCGCAACGTCCGATAAGAGACGGGAAGAAATTACAATCGACGAATACGGAAAAAAGTATTTAGTGACCTAAGTGGTCTTGTTTTCTCTTGAAAGGAAACGCCGACGTCTCTTTATTTTGTTGTGCCAACATTTTTCGAACCACCGTGTATACACAGGGTCGGAGGCACTTTGAAGATCGTTAGGTGCCGTTGTCTAAATGGGTTGCACAATAAACGTGCGTTCAATTTTTACATACACTTTGCGCTTACCCGTATTTTGTTTCAATTGCTTTTTCTGTTCTCTCCTGCTTCTTTATTTCTTGTCTTTCGCTTTTTCCAACAAAATATCTGCCCGGTTTTATTACATTTTATTTTCCCTTCGACTTATTCTTTAACCGTTTATGCAAACCGTAGCTCGCTCTGTGGAAGTTTGCTCGTTGATTAGCTCGCGGGCGTAAAGTGGACGAGTAGAGCCGAGCAGTGGTGCTTGCAAGTTCTCGCGCGCTGAGCTCAAGCGAGCGTTTCGCCGTGCGAGTCTAATTATATATTGTGACAAGGACGAAAGATAACTCGTTCGAAATACGGTACCTAAGGAAATTTACACCCCGATCGATCGATGCGCGCAAGCCTGCACATCCGTGATTTGATATCGTCCGAGTAAATCGGGTATTCATTTTTGCAATTCAAGTAATCGGAAATTGATGCCTGAAATTTTATTGTTTCGTCAAAGAAGAGAGGGAAAAGATAATGCGCGAGGATGTATTTTCATCGGTATCGTACAAAGAGATCTTTACACAGATCTTTTTTCAACTTTACTCATTAGGCTTTTTTTCCTCTATTTTCTCATCCTTCTTCTTCTTCTTGTGCTTCTTCTCATTTCAGTTGTATTTCTTTACTTCGACTCGGTTAATTTTGTTTGTGTTTCGAGGGAGAGGGAAAAAATCAGACTTCCTGTTGACGGACAACGAGTGACGGAGAAAGAGCGAAGAACTGGGCTTAGACACGAATGAAGAATCTACTAATTACTTAACTCGCGGTCTATATTAATCCGTGTACAAGAAATATAATGGATGACGTTAAGAGTTGTACAGTTTAATGCACAGACGTGAAAGGCAAGGGAAGGAAATCTTATCGATGATTTATCGTCAGCGGCGACAAATCTCGGTAGTGCCGAATATGATCGATCGTGATTTGACGAGTTGGCAGTGGTACGTTATTGATTTACGATTAAATTACGAACGATACGATTCCCCTTTCGACGCATTCCACAAAAATGCAGTGCGTGCAGTGACGGTGAAATAAAAAGAAAAATATTTCCCCGATAGGTACTGAGAGATGAAGCATCGCAGAGTCGTTTAATTTTCATCCGAATAATAGCTGAAACTTGTAAAGTCAAGGAAAACGCTCGAGATATGCTTACCTATACAGAAACCACCGGAATCTTGCTATAAAAATTACAAAATTACACGAATTTCCTCTTGGCGTAAACAAATGATGAATAATAATCGTTTCACAAACGTCCGTTACTACACATGCCGGAAGAGCTGGAGGATTTCTTCGGGCGGAGCAATTAGCGTTATCTTAACCGCAAGCTACCGGTTCTATAAATGTTCAAGCTCACGTACGCGTACGCACACTCGCGTACATCTGCCCGCCTGCTCGCTGTTGAACAAGACGAGAGAAAAGCTATACGCGGTATTGCAGAATCCGCGCACGTGTAGTAGTGTGGTTATGGACGTAAGAACTCGGAAGCAGTTATTGGCGGAAATAGTAACACGGGGTTGTCGGATCACCGCTTCAAGCTTCAAGCTTCAAGCTCCAAGCTTCTTCGATATAAAGGCGATGCTCTACCGTTCAACGATTTAACAATGCAACAGTTGGCTCCAAAGTCTACGCACGCATACCGTGTTCCACAATGCGCGATGATAACGACACTCAGCGTTCGACTTCAATCCTTTACCCCTTTTTACGCCTGCCTCTCTTATACTAAAATGGGACTAACGTTTCTCTGTAAAATGGGTCATTTTTTCCGACAGTCTATTCGACCTAATTTTTTTTTTTTATCACTTTTCAAATCGTAGTAGGTAGGTAACAGGTAGTTTGAATTATTTGAATTCTTGTTAAACGCTCGTACAGTGCACATGTTCAAGATGAAATTTTCAACAGAATGCTGCTTTGCAAATTATAGTGGAATTAATTATTCTCGCGAATAAAATAGAGCGGCTTTTCCACGATTTTCCAAAAAAACATTTATAATTAGAGGCAAATTTGTACTGTACCGTTGTACACTGAATTTCGACTGAGAACTACTTTCCATCGAACTCGTCTTTACCTCGGTCTTTCCGCAATTTCGGATCGATCGCATCTTCCTGAACGAAATCTACCAGATCTCTAACATTGTGTAAATATTTCTATAGGACGCAGGTACGTATATCCAGAATGCTGGAAAGTACGCCGCACATCGTTACCTGACCGGGTGAAATATACGGAGGGTTTGGATTTCACGTTTTACTTTCGGACCACCAACCGGTCGAGTAATACATAGCAAGATAATGGGCGAGCATGTTGATCTTCGGGTCGTTCTCAAAGCACGTTTTTCTCTACATCCACGTCTATTAATAAATGACTTCCGACAGAACATCTCACTCGCATTCACAGCGGTACGTGTCGCCTGGTGCTGATGAACTCGACCGATTGTCCGCACAAAGATACCTCTATGCACACCTACTTTTCAATTTTTACGCACCGGTACAGACCTGCAATTACACACCAGTAATGCATAATATATCGCTTGTCGCCTGCTCGGTGAAAATCAACGATACGTTCCAAATAACTGCACGTGTGTGCGTTTTCGGATAATTTAACTCCGCTAAATCAGCAAGAACGAAACAATTTATACAGCTACTGTAAAAATCAGGCTGCTATTGTATACCCGTACGAGTGACTCGCTCTGACGAAGTCTGTCGAATCAAGGAATTCGAACTTCGGTTTGAAAACGCGATGCCGGTCATTGCATAACTTTTGAAAACATCCTAAACCTGCTCTAGATTTCCCTGACTTATAGCTAAATTATGTAGGCGACAACAGAGCAGAAAATCCTCGGGTTTCCGTGCCACGAGCTTATCGAAATGGGGGACACGTGGGTGATGAACAACGAAGCAAACGGTGTAGACACGATCCATTCTACGTTGAACAAGCTATTAATAGGCAGAACGGAGGCTTTGCCCCTGCCTCTTGAAGAACTGATACGGTAAGAAGCAGCCGCATTGTTTATGAATGACAAGTGCAATTTGAGACGACGAGACCGGCGCTCGCTCGGACGCTCCTCTCTCCGTTCTCTTTCTCTCTGTCTCCGAGCCGCAGAAGCTCGCGCGTTGCGACAGAGGCTCCTACGAAGCAGCAACGAGGAAGTCGTCGCCGTCGCGGAATCCCAACAAGACGAGAAACGAACGAACCGAAAGGCTAGAGAGCGCATCGGCGAGCACCGCCTGCACCTTCCTAGAGCAGGAGCATCGGCCACTACACAACCCGTTCGGTTGACTCGAGGAAAGTTGAAGTCTAAATATAATCCCAGGACGGCGAGACGGCAACCGGCGGACTTCGAAAGCGCTACTCCGGGAAAGCTCGCGTGTCCGACGCCTCGGGTAAACTCGTGCCATTTTTTCCGTGCACGGTGCGTTATACTTGTCGGCTTGTACGCTCTGCACCTAACCGCTGCAATTTCGATGACTGTTGTCGTACGTTTCTACGACAGGTGGCTGGGATCTCGTGGGAATGCCGACTCGAGGAATTCGGACAGTTTTACCCCTATCGCGAGATTAGAATTAAATTTCAACTTATATCTTGTTTCGTACAAACGGCGCAAAGTATTGGTCACGCGCTAGTGGTATAATACGTACGTGAATAATGACGAAACAGCTGAAGCTGAGAGCTCGGCGCTCTCGCGACAAAAGGAATTTAACACTGTACGATAATCTCGACGTAACTCTTTATTTCAACCAGCACAGCTGTTTACCAGAATCGAATAGTTTTTCATATTTTCCGTGCCAGATCAGCGTCCAATAAATTTTACCCGCCGAGCATTATATATTTTTATTATTATATGTGGAATTGTATTAGGGCCGAATGGATAAATGAAGATGTTAATTATATCCGACCATTGATCGACTCGTAGATAATTCTATTCATTTTCACGTGGAGATTGTTTGTACAATTTTGATTACAATTTATCGCCACCGAATTATAACATCATCGTAACCCGCTCGTGTGTTGATTTAACACAATTTTTTAACTCCAGGATTCTCCAAGATATTCGAATGATGTTGAAATTACCGAATATTTTTTCCACGAGAAGATTCCGAAGAACTGAATGAATCTGTCGCTCACGGACGGTAGCTAACTTTAAATTCAGTCTTCGTCAGCAGGATACGAGATAGACAAATAAATAAATGAATAAATAAATAGATTCAATTTTTTTAAGGGGGACACAATGACGCATACTTATAATTAAAATGGGCGTGATAAAAAAAATATCTATTCCAAGGTTACCGCAATTCATTTTTTTCCGACCTACTAAAATTGCTTTCAAACACATATTCAACAGCGAAGATTCGCTGCGTTATATATATATATATATGGATACGAGAATATACACGAGACAGAATGGGAGTCAAATTTTTCACTCACTCAACTTATGTCCTACCGAGTGGTTTGTGACGTTATAATATTTTATCACCGCGGGATAAAACATAAAGAAAAACGAAAGAAAAAAAGCAAAACCTAAAATAACACAAACAAATGGAAAATGAACACGTTCCAATGGCTAGCGACTTGTCATGTATATATATACATATATATACATATAATTGATCGAGGACGTGTAAGCTATACATTTCTAGCAGTCAGTATAGAGTCTGCAGCGTGGGTGGGAGATATAGGTTGAAAAGAATTTTCATTTGAGCTTCTGAAAATCTTCGGGTGCGACGTTTGTCGTTTGCGAAAGAAAAATACCAGGCCGACCTTCGGGCATTCGATTCGAGGCCGAGTAGCGGACCGGGAATAAAAATAAAAAATAAATATTCCCCCAGGAAACCGTAAAGCGTAAGTGAGAATTTAAATGTTGCCATTTTTCGTCGCGGGTTTGCCGAGAGGACAGCTGAGAATCATCGCTCCTTGCACCGCTCGAGATGAGCGCACGAGTTGATTTTAAGCTGCGCGTGAGTGACTTTTGCCATATACCATAATCATAAATTAAAACCCTTATCTGTTGTAATTTCAATTTAATATAATACGAGTTAGTCTTGTCTGGCGAGTGTTGACTTTAGGGGTAAAACTTACCGTTAAATTAGGCTGTAAAAATATACACGGAGCTTTTCATTTCTCAACAAGATCACTCTTCTCCGTTAATCGAATAAATCAAATCACGTCGCACTTCTGCACCGCAACTATACCACGTGCCGCTAAGCATATATACGATGGGTTTACGTTACACGCAGTCACGGGGGGGGGGGGTCATTTTTTATATCACTACTAGAAAATGATTTACAGATACAGAATTTACATTTTCCTGTTTGAAAAAAAGGAACAAGAAAGTAAAAGAGGAAAAAAACAACAAACAAACAAGCCTTCTCGTACGGAATACACTATTTCTCACGAGTATTTTCAATTTGTTGGTAAATAAGTGTTGAAGCATCCTATTGCCGAAGAGGACCATTATTGTTCATTAACTTTGACAAATGAGTTAAATATACGGATTCGAGCATGTCGTGATTGTTCTCTGAGACGCCTAATTTCTTTCGAGTAGCGAATAAAATTAGCGATGTCAATGAAAACGTGTAGGTTTAGTCAGCATATTCGAGAGAACGGCTGATGGTTGTGAAGAAACGAACAAATGACCATTTTTCAGTAAAATGACTCAGAGTCATGAGGATCCAAGACGATCGTTGGCCTGATTCCAACGGTCGGGGTCTGTTACCAGTTACAGAAGGAAAACTGCCGTTGCAGTGTGAACGGTGTGAACGGAGAAATTATCAATACAAGACTTTTTTGGCAACGCCGATTTAATTTTATTTCAGCATATTTGTAAATATCAAAATATTTGTATTACTTTGCGAATACCACTCGAATTTGTTAACATCCTTCATTTTTCAAAATTCCGGTATTTCTCCACGACTTTCGGACCAACTAAAAATTCCCTCTTCCCATGCGATTTTAGAACCGATTATTCGCATTGTATGGCAAAATATAAATACGTATTAGTTTGTAAGTAAAACGCATCGATGATCCTACAACGCGGTTACAGACTTTACGATCAGTGCGTATATCGGAAATGTAAAATGTTTCCGCGAAACATAACAACACAAATAGAATCTAGCGCAGAGCAATGCCCAGGAAACAAAACTTTGTCGCGGTAGTTGAGCTACCGTTTAAAAAAGCATCGACACTGTAAAACGCCAACTCCAGATTTTGACCTCATTATTTCCGAACTTTTACCGGTAAATCAGATCACTCCGTATAATTATTCGAGAACAACGATACGGCAATTGGAAGATTTCTATGCATCTGCGATATCGACCATGAATCGAACAAAAATGAGTTTCAAAAATCCCGAAGCAATCGATTAGTTTTCGTTGGTCGGAAAACATGAATTTTCCAAGCTAATCGAAGACTATAACGTTATTAACGCGTCCCCAGATACGTGTCGAAGATTTCTGGAATCGAGTAAACAAGATTGCATGCGCCTAGATAAAGTTTGTCTTGAGTTTTAGTTTCACCAGGTGTCTTTTTATCTCGCAAGAGATTTCGAACAATTTCGTAAAGGGACATCGATCCCTCGGGCGTACAGATAGCGAATGGCTGTAGCCTGTAGGCGCGGTAAGAGGAGGAGATCGCCGAGGGGCCGGCTGGGTGGCTGTTTGATCGCTCAAGCTTGTTTATCTCTCGGACGCAAACGTTTATATTTTCCCATGAGGCGCGTAAGATAGCGGCGGAGGACAGCGGCGTAACTCGTCGAGCTTCCGACGGTTAAAACGATCCAAGCGCGTGTCGTTCCTTCTACCCGATTCATCATAAGCGCCTCTCCTGCTTCCTTAGATCGCACAGGTAGCTGCACGCGCATGAAATACCTGCAGCACGGCCAGAGTCTCGCGTATTTTTTCTTACATCACTGCAGGTATAACCCGAGTCGCGTCGCCAGCCATGCCAGTGATAAAATAAGAAAAGGAGAAAGAATCGTACATATAATGTGTACGTATAAACATATATTTCTCACCGTTATCGCGTTAGAACTGGGGTGCCGCTACTCGAAAACTGAGTTTAATCTTGACAGGTATCACTCGTTGCTAAATTCTTGCAGATAATTTTGCATCAACGAGCGTGTTGACTTCGTGAGATTTGATTCCACCGCGTCGTTTCGAACGTCGTTATCACATTAGACATATTTACAACGATTTATCCGAAATCTACAATAATTTTACATGCATACACATGTGTCTGTAATGCACGTGCAGTGACTCCTGAACAAGTGACACGTTTCGACTGAACGGTATTTTAAGAAACTTAATCCAAAAGCCCAATCACGGCTTCACCGATGTACATGTTTCGTGATTAGAAACGATTTGCCTTGCATGAAACGATCTTCCAGCATCGAGCTGATTTCTGTACCTGGAACAGATTTCAGTGGGCGATGTAATATCGTACCAATATTCTTCTCAGATTTCAACGCCGGCAGAGAATGTGAACGGCACGGGTTAAGCGCCACTACTAGGGTTACCCAAAGTTTATAAACCGCTTAACACGCCAGTTCTCTATAATATATTTAAGGAACCAGATACACAGTCAGCGGTGACGCTAATGATTTAATAACCTGCGAGTCGAGAACGGCGGTACGGTACGTCATCGGTTAAATGAAGTGGGAACTGTGCGCAGTAGTTTTGTGTGTTTACTCGTTCACATAATTAACCCATTGTATAATTATGTGCTAAGTTATGTTTCCTGTCGGTGGTGTAACGATGCCTAGGTATAAGATAGGTACATCACGGTAAACGCGTATGCGTATCGCGCAGTAATCTCAAATCATAATTACTCCAAGCGGCAGGTTGGAGCCATCGCGCGTTAAAAGGTAAGCCGAATCGTTTCATTTTCAATTCGTCCCCGCCCCAGTACCACTTCCGTGAACACATCTCAGTGACGTTAGCAGCTAGACGTACTGCCCTATTTTACTGCAGCACGATTCTTCCTCCCAGTTCCGTCGTAAGCCTCGGTCGTCACCCTCCCCTGCAGCCCGTGACACAGACGTTAAAACACGGCGAAAAAGGATTGGCAAGAGAAGAACCAGCAAATGAATACGGGGAATGAGGAAGAGGTTGAGGCAAGTCAAAGTCGCATTAGTTCCAGAGGTTGCTAAATGCTGATGCTGCCAGCCAGCGTGTATAAGCTCTGCTCGTTGAGTAGTTACAGGAAATTCCACTCTTTCCTCAACCGCTTACGTCGCGGAGATGCTGAAAAGCATTAGTTAAAAATACGAAAAACTTTGCGCTGATACTTAACCCATTTTCATAAAATTAACCGCGTCTTCTTTACAACCATAGACATATGCTCTGCTCTACGCACCTACGCAGCAAGGGATCACGATTCTCGAGCTTCTCTGACCAACCGCAAAACCCGAACGGATCATCTCGTATGGGACTATAATTCGATACACGTCAATCCGTTCGATGGAAATATTGAAAAGGGGAAGAACGCCGTTAATCGAATCATCCAACCATGTTCGAGGGATGATCCGGAGTGTTTTTCGCGTCCCTGCGCCTCGTCCAACATTTCGTTTTACTCGCAATCATCTCTTCTCGATGTCCGTGCAATTTCGAACCGTTGGACTGCAGTTCGATTTTAACGGACTCATCAAGGAGTGTGAGAATGAGACATAGGCATCCCTCTGCGCCAAGGGGACTAGGCTAAGATTAGCAACGCGTTTGTGCCCGAGGAAGTCCACTGGCAGACGCGAACGTCAAGCATCCGTCGGTTGTCTTACGTTACTGACTCATCGTTGTTGGCACAGAATTTTACCCAGCATCCCGACGCCAGCCGCGAATGTCGACCGAAACGTTCCCCGTTGTTCCGACTTGCCGCGAAAAATCGGCACAGCCAATCCACGTGTTGCACGAATAGACTGACCTCGAACATTTTCCGAGGAACCGATATACCATACGGAGTACATGAGATGTACCAGAAATCACGATCGTGATCAATGTACGGGATCATTGCTGATCGGACAACTCGATCGCTTGTTTAAATATTCGCCTTCACTTCGCCCAAAATTTAGTTGAGAGTAGAAGCAGCGACATGGTGCCCACAATTTCATGATTGTACCATTTTGTCGCGTTGGAACCGCACGTGTTCCGTTGTGGAATTTTAGAGCCTGTGGGGTAAAAGGGACATGTGACGATTTCCCGTAGGTGTTATTCACCCCGTTCGTGAAATACTCGGAGGTTTCGATAAGCAAGCTGCGTAAATGTGCCGCGTAAACAATTGGGTAAGTTGGTGTTCCTAAATATTGGCGCGTTTGCGTTCCAGGTTACTTAGTGACGTTTTAGAATCGAGTAGGTATCCGCCTAGGGGGTATTTGAACGTTGAAACGATAAATTGACGTCAGACCACGAAAAGCAGTCGAAGCATAAAATTGCTACCGACGTTCAGGGGGGGGGAGAAAACTTCAAGAGACTCTCAAATCTGAATGATGTTACGCACGTATTGAATATATCCTGAGTATGAAATAGGTATAAATGGTATATCAGAAAAGTTTTATCCATCAACGATTGCTGAATACATTTTCATACAATGTTTAGGATAATGATGTTCGAGTTATACGGACAGGGGGAGAGGAATAGAGGAACGTGGTCTTTAGGGCCAACCTCCGCAAATGCGTGTTTGCGAATATAGTCATTAGCCCGAAACCGCTGTAAATGATGTGTATTGAATATTCGGATATTGGATGTAGGCGTATCGGCCAAAGTGCGGTTTTCAACTTACGTTATGATTTCCCTGGAAACCCATCAACCGCGAACAACGGTACATACGACAATAACAATTCAAAGTCTTTAGGTAAGGGATAATTGACCGTCCCGTCCGCACATAATTGAAACCCCAAATTGAAACGACAAAGCGTGTCAAGAGCACGTAGCCGGTTGAGCGCACTCTCGATTTTGCTGACGACGAACCTACCGAGACGCAACATCGCGGAGCAAAGACCAAGACCAAGACGACCGATCGTGTAACGTCGATTCGGAAGGACTATAAATATGAAATCGATTACGTCAATTGTTTATAAGCAGATCGAATCCAGTCTTCCTTGGAACACGACGCTAACTCTGTTCGAATGCGTTGCCAAACGAAGACGACGACCCCGAAAAGATCGCAAAATCAATTGCGCGATACGTCTAATTGTAAGCAAACTTTAGTCGCACGGTGTGTCAAGATATTTCGCATCCTTGATCCAGCAACGCCGCGTGTAAATATTGTTTTGCAGAATGTCGTAAGATTCCGAGTTGTTCGAATCATCGTCAGGGTCTCACGTTCCTGCAAGAAAATATGCTACCTTCGTATCGTCTGGACGGAAAAGTAAATTCTTCAATTCTACATTAAAGTCAACAGCCGTTGACCAAATGTTCAAGTTGATGAGGAAATTGGCGAATGAGACCTTGATAGTTGACTAGAAGTACAAATGCCCTCGTGCAACGCACTTTGTGGAGCAAATAACCGTCTCGAGTATAATACAGATAGGTACGCCGGCTAAACGAATGCCTAAGAAATGTCAGGGCATTCTTCATCGGTCAGGAACGGTTTTAGAATCGGCCTTTCGATCGTTTGGACCGCGACGCGCCGCGATGTCGTCAGACGAGACCGTCGAAGAAGAGAGCACCTGCACGTACGCGAATCGGTTTGAGGTTGCCTCGAGTGACGCGGAGGTCGAAGAGTCCTAAGATAGTCGAAAAAGGACCATGGATCTTACATCGCAAAGTTGAGCAGGTATGGACTCGAAATTCTGACAGTATAACAAAGGCGTTCCGGCGCCGCGCCCCGACGCTTCGGCAGGAAGACTATGGTTAATTAAATGCCAATGCGGAAGCACGACCTATCTTAACAGTTTTAGACCCCTTGCCAGATCCGCGTCAGCCGACCATTTCGCCGCCCGGCGAACGCTCGTCCTCCACGGCATCATCCACGTCCGCCAATCGTAATCTCCATGCCGCTGCAATCATCAGCCGCCGTCTTAAGCCCCTCAGATTGTAAACTTGAGTAAAATAAAATTGCGGAATCGGCACGAGAAATTATCGGTAAAACAACTTGATGTTACTTAGTCGGTTACAGTCGCATCGAAGTTTGGCAAAATACACGGAGCTTTATCCCATTCAGCTTATACGGCTGCGAATAGAAGATGTGGTTGCGCGACACGGTCGGTCATTTAGGGCCAAAGACGCTATAGAGTCGCATATCTCTGCTGCCAAAAATTGTCTAACAATCAACTGTACAGTACGTATGTCTATTAGACTGTACATCGTGCGCGTGGCGGGGTTTAATCCTCCAGTCTGTATACGTATAATCGAAAGACGATTTATACGAGGCAATAAATTCAACGGTAGGTATATAGGAAGACGATGCTGCAGCGTTAACCGCTGATGAATTATATATGAATAGAATTTATTTTTGGCCAGGGCGATCTTTCACGTGATTGTTATCCCCCACCTTTATTATTATACAACATAAACCTAATCTCAGATACATGTATACTTGCATATTATATATATATATATATATATATACACGCATGTAACATGTGTCGTGTACGTTACGCGGACGCATAATAAGAATGTTACATGTTTGTCCCCGTCGTTGCGTTTGAACGATAATGAATTACGCGAGAAAATTACGCAACGCGCAACGACAACCGGCACATCGTAACGTGACAGTGGGCTGTCAGAATATATAACGTTGCCTATAACATGTAGGTAACACACGTGAGTTCAGCGAGCAATCGTCGATTCGTAACGCGAGATAAAGAAATTTCCAAGTCGTTTCCTCGACCGCAAACGAGGGATGTATCAGCGATCGTTGATCACAATCGTAACGAGGAGCAATCTTTGCAGGAAGTAAAAAATCGCCCGATGTTCCGGACAGCTGGTCACGCATAGTTGGATGGCTGTTAAATCGGAAATTCAAAGGCCCGCATCGAGACAGCAAGACGCTGCCAAGAGATTCTGGAAGCAGGTATTACACCTATACCTGAGAAACCGTGTGTTGGTTGTGCACCGGAAAGAAGGAAGCATATGCGTAACGCCATTGGCGCCATTCGGCCCGCGACGCGGCTAATGGTTACTGATTAGAGGTACGCGATGATCGCCGTCTGGGGCTGGAGGAGACTCGAGTGATCACGAGTGATCACGAGGAATCGCAGAACGTCGTAAGTCTCGCTCCTAAGACTCGACGACGCGACGCCCCCGACGCACGGCCGTAGACTAATTTCGCAATCGGTCGTCAAAAATAGTCCGCTTCGGCGACGACGCGGCCGTGTCGAAGACGGATAGAGACCGCCGAGGAAGATTCTTCGGGAGGAGGCGATTCCTCGTCTCTTCCTCCTCGCCTCGCGGCCTCGCTGTAGCGATTTTTCGCGCTCTTCCGCCTCTCCTCCTCACGTCTGGTTCTCATTTAAGTCGGTCTACTCATCTTTATTCGGAAAGCCAGGTACACCGTTCGCTTGCCGGCTGTAAAGCTATGATTTATCGACACGAAAATACCCCCGCTCTGAACGCGAAGTGCAATAGGACCGCAAAAATGACAGCCGTCACCCGTCCTCGCCGAGTCTGATTTACATCGACTCGCAACTCGGCTGGACGAGACAGACTTTGACTGTTCATCGGTCCCTTCGCAGAGTGACTAAATTGTCGGTCTTCCGCCGTTATGGAATCAGAGGCCTGCGGCATATCGCACTTTGCGCTTCCATCGCAAGCATTTCCCGTGTGGTCAACCATGGGAAATAAGCAATAACGTTTCAGAAATACCGGAAACTTGGCCGACCGCACTCGGATAGCCTTTCGGCTACCCGCCTCCTCCACTTTGCGACAAACCGAATTGCTCGATGCCCTCGCCCACCCTCACAATTCATGCTTTACGATATCCATAACCTTTCCGAAACGTAACCCAGGACTTTATACCTACTTCGCTCAAGATTCGCATAAAACTAACCGATTTCCCTCCATTGTTTATTACATGCCAAGAGATATGGATACCAGATTCGCACGCAAATATGTACATACGTCAAAGACCGCGCCCAGAAATAGAGGAGACAAAAAAGATAACCGTCAAACGTTACAGCGAATACTTTCGCCTGCAGATTCTTCGACAAACTAAACGAGTGTTTCCGACGTGACATCGCAGTGACGAATTTCAGTTGCATATGATATTAAAGTACACGTACCTTAGTAAGTACGGACCATTGGTTTTCGTTTCTCCCATCCAATCCCTGATTCCAACGTATAAGTCGGATTTGTACACCATCTAACTGGAAAAGCAATCGCACGGCACGGCTGCCGTGTAGCTGAGATGAAAGCAGGCAGGTTAGGCATAACCAAGACCATGTACGATTTCTATTCATCAACGTGTTTCCCTAGGTACTCAGTACCTCGCACAGCTTCACAGTGTATATTTATAAGTAACGCTATCACATTCCAATTTCACGCTATGCTTTCGGCTAGCTGATATATTTGTGTTAAACAGTCAGTCACTCGGAGTTGTAGATATACTTAACATATCTATATATAAAGCGAACTCGTATGTAACTTACGCAATTCATAGATACGCGACTTACTTAATCGCTTATCTGTACTTCGAGCAAATACCGTTCCTAATATACTTTGTGCCCAACGTGTTGAAAAAAAAAAGAAGAGGTAAGGCAAGAAAAAAAAACGGCAAAAAACAGCGGACCACCGAACACCGACGACACCAAGTCTTTTCCACCGACGTGGGCTTGACACGTCGGCAAATCGCAGGCAGCACGTGCTAATTGCGACGAAATCGCCGGTCTCATTTTACCCAAGTGCCCCCGTTTCGCCGCAACTTTTCACACAAGGTTATAAGGTTCAAAAGTAAACGGAAATTCCGCAATGTAAATTGAGAATTTCTGTTGATACCGTGCATCTACACGTAATACGCAATTTCTCTCTTTACCTCAGAGCGTTGGAGGTGAGAAGAAGGAAATTAGATAGAAGAATAGTACAGTGACAATGAATAGCGAAAACGATGAACTTAAGGTCGTCGACTGCAATCGATGCACTCCGTTGCAGGATGAGGTGCGACGAGTACATTCGTAACAGAGCGGCGCCGAGTAATTTCGCGTCCACATAGGTGTACCTACGAACGTCAAGTGGCAAGGTACGGATGGTCGAGGCACATCATCTTCGCGGTGGGTAGACAAATGGATGCAGGTTGTGGATAACGTGCGCGTGCGTTTGTCGCCCGGCGTCGAGGTGCGGCATTAATTTGACATGAGATAATGGTATGAATGAATGGCCGAGCCTGCATCGCAACTGTCGTGTATTACACACGGCAACTGGCTGCTCTCTCGTGTCCCGCGTGCGGTTCGTGCAGAGTATGACTTCGGGTTATCAGTTTAGCCTACATTGGAGACAGTTTAAAAATATACAGTATGCGTATATGTGATAGAATCTTCTCGTCGTCGTTGAGCGACTCTCTGTTACAGACAATCTATTATCCGCCAATAAAAATGCCTTATCTTCCCTCGTGTATATGTATATACACATGTAATATATGGCGTAAGAGTAGCGATTAAAAAGATGCCCCCTCAATTTCAATCCTAACAAAAGCCCATGATTACTGATCGGCCACCGGCCACGAACTGACTGTCAGCTTGAACGAGTGTGCCTATAACTTTTAACAACCACCACCACCGCCGCCGCCGCCACAATTCTCAAATTACATGAAAAGTAGACTTTGGAGCACACCGTGCGGTTAGCCGACTTACGAAGATACCCGCTTCGGTGTCTTACATCTGCAGCTTGTCACGCGCCGCGTCGTGTACCGATAACAGGGTCTCTCTTCACTATTTTCATCGTTTATGGCACTTCGAATATAGGCGAACACTCCGCGCGGTGAACGCTCTATATTGTTATCATTGTTGTTGTTGTTGTTGTTCTTGTTGTTTACTATTATTATTATACCGGGCGTACACGTGGCGGCACCCTTGCACATCGACTGCGGGTCACGCATTAATATACGGCACCCAGGTAAGTGACTTTCCGCGGGAAGTCTCATAATAACAGTCAGAATTGACGCAAGGTTTCCTGCTTCCTGTATCGTTTTAGATGTACGTAAATGCGTATATATAAACGATAAGACGTTTACGGTGTGCTGGTGCAATATCACAAAACAGTACCGCATGTAGCTGTGATACCTGTCGATAACGCGACGCTAGCGTTTCTGTAACGTTCTCGAATCAAGTGCTTATCCGAGGGGCTTAAATCGGGGTTAGAAGTTGCATAATCTTCGACTAGGACCAGGGAACTTTCGATACTGATTTGAGAGTATGAAGCTGCACCGCATAAGCGTCAGCATTGAGTTGCGATCCGCTGGTGCGTATCATGTACATTATCTAATATTTCACATTCAAATTACGAGTAGTTATCTAACCCTCTATAACTTGGCCGGGCTGCAGCAAAGCCAGGACGTTTGTTTGATCAGCTGCACCTGATCAATCGACGCGATCAGCCGCACGATTATGCATCATCTTCTACCTGATTATGTATAATGCAACCTACAGATGTGCATCGACCGATTAATGACCGGTATTAACCTACCCCGAAACACGTCATTCGTCACGTTTTCGAAAACCTGACCAACCATCGTTCGCTCGTTATAATGATCACGGGGTCAGGAGAGGGGAAACACGACGTGGCGCCATGCGTTTCGCTTCATTTCGTCATTTCAAGCGTTCGTCTGACCACATGACGTTACTCGTACCTATACGACTGCAGAATTGAGCGCATTAATGACTTCGAGAAGTTGCAACGCAATTTAAAGCTTCCATCGGTAACTTCTGAGAAATGGTCAAGCGACTAATTCGCGTGACTAAAATCGAACTCTGCATGTGACGTTGCGTCATTTCCAATGAGTTTTGTATAATTGTTTTGAAACATTGCCATACCATGGGTTGCCTAGATTTTAGCACAAAAATTCAAATGACTTCGCATTATTTCAAGTAGTCTTCAAAGAGTACCTACGAAAAACTTTACCACAATCGAGACGTAATTACGTGCGTGTACTCGATCCCTTCGTGCAAGGACGATCATCGTTGACATTAATATTCACTGCGAGTAATTTTGCAGCGAATGGTCTCAATACACGTGCCCCTACGGCATGTTTTATACCCGCGTGCTAAAAATATTGTCCCTTTTATCGACTGATCTCGTAGTCCAACTGACGTTTCAAAATTGGGAACGACCAATCCGGGTTACCCCATAATTATTCATCAAATTGCTGATGCAATAACAACGATGAAGGAATTAGCGTTGGACAGTAAGCACACTGGACGCAGAAAATGAATTATGTTACATATGCTTCTGGAAACGACCAGCACGGCGACTGATTCCCAGGACGTAATGGATTGATCGGGCAAAGTCGGTACAGCGTTATCGACATTCGTAACGATAACGATAACGTGAATTTGCAATTCGCAATGATTGCTGGTGTAGGAATTGCGTAATACGCAACGTTTGAGCCAACGGGGACGCGGTGCGTTGCAGACGCACGCACATGCGGCTAGTAACGTACGACGTATGCGCGAGGAGAAAACGAAGGGGAATAAAACGGAAGACCAAGAGACGCGGCGCCCCCGTTTATGCATGTTACACCTACAGCACGCTACGTGCTTCTCACGAATTTACAATCAATCGAATGGTTGGCCTTGGTCGAGTTGAAAACATCGGATGACCCGCGTAGCCGAGGTAATACACGTTTCCGTATCACTTGTATCAGTGATACTAGTTACGCCGGCAAGAAACCGACGCGTTTTCCGTTGCGGACGTCGCCGACAGCTAAAATCTGTGTCGCAGCACTTGCAGCGAACTCTGAGCTCGTCTGTAAGCCCAGTCTACCTAATCAAGTCGGGGTGGGTTAGAGCCCGGTATAAATTTTGCTATTTCGGTCAAGGCTTATGACAAGCTTTTGCTGCACTTTTGTTAAAATGATTAGCGGCCCGGCACCGTGCGTTCCGCGGAGACAGCAGCGCGCTGTCATTAGACAGAAAGTACTTATACCGAGGCGACAGGAGGCGATCATATTTTATCGAGCTGGGCACGCGTGCATCGACCGCAAGTGCCAAGGAATTTACACAATTTAAATTTATGTGCCGCTATTGTAAATAGTCCGTTTACTTTTTTGCTCGTTTTTTTTTCTACCTTACCGCTAATTTATACGCTAATATATCTTCGATTACATATTTCTCGATTTTAACGCAACCGTAACACTTATACTAAACGAATGTCTTTCTTTTTTTATATTTTAACACACGCGCACACACACACACTGTCTTACATACTATATTGTGTACGTTACATACATATATTTATGCGGCAAGAAACTCAACATACGCACACACGAGCTGTTGCAAAAATCGCGATCGAATGCGAAAGACATCTTTTTCATCAGTCTTGTTACACTAACGCACGCATACTAAGAAGTAAGCGAGTTGAGAACTTTCTAAATTTTCACCGCGGTGTAAGTTTGCAGATGTAATCGCGCTGGGCGACCCTATCATTACACGTGTTTTGTGCAATACATGAAGTACCCATCATACGTACGTTACACGTGACTCCTATCTGCCAATGCGCAGTGCAGTAATCTTTCGCGGTGCAGTTTGTTCCCACGGTTGTCGAAGTCCGCTATTTGCGAAATACCATGCGACATTGTCACCTACTTTGCAAATGCACCACAGAAAACTCGTAAATTTAGTTGCAGAAAAAAAAAAAAAAACTACCGCTTTGAAAGAAATTCAAAGGAATTAATTAATAATTCCGGGAGAGATTTGTATTTTTGTAGGTAATTAAATAATTTCAGACTTCGTCAAGTGCAATACGGCTAACCCGATAACTTGAGAAATTTTTTCGTCATTTTTTTTTCTCTAAAAAGGCTGTCATCTGATTACCTCCAGTTATACACCACGAATTGGCACTGAGCCAGACCACGGGTCGAAGCTTATACTTTCGGTTGCACTATACATTACGATTACATTCCCGTGTCATTTGCGGTATTGCCTGAATCAACCTCGTTATTTTTTTACGTGCAATCTTCACTGTGCACACAATAATGGTATATTTTAGATACGGCCGAGAGCGCCGAAGCTAATTGAATCACTGACGAACCTAAGCGGTGCCAAATTACGAACGAAATGACAGGCATGTTAAAAGCAATATAATAATATCGATGAATAATCATAGGTTTGTGCCTGATTAGACGATTAGAAATCTCCCAGTACCGTCATTATACATCCGTCCCATATAATGCACCTAGTGAAAATTGATTTGAATAAAGTTTCGAAGCGGTATATCATGTCTGGACGGTAGCTGGTAATTTAAGATATACACCATAATGGAGCGTCGACACCTGTCGGCCGGCACGCCGTGCTCGGCGACCATTCGATACCGGTGAAATGAAGAATGAACGCGTATAACGACCACTAACCACGGCGATATCGATGTTGCGTTGGAAAGAAGAAGCCTCGCTCGGGGATTCTGCGGTCACACGAGGGTGGCGACGTTACATGCGGGCTAAATTGAAACGACGGCTGTTTATTAATCTTAAGCTCGGATGTCCATAAAGCAGAGAGTGTACGAGCGGCAAATATGCGTATACACATATATACGTATGTGTAAGACGTATTCATTTGCGTGACAAACCGGGACAGCTGGCGCACGGTCCGCATGATCCTTGCATGGGGTGGACCTTTTTGTCGCGTATTGAAGCGTCTGCATTCCTTCCTTCAGAGTCACGCTGTACCGCAAAAACGTTTCGACAATTTCAAAATGTCCGCTTATTTTATTCTCCGGAGACGGCGTGAA
The DNA here is from genome assembly GCF_021901495.1 of Neodiprion virginianus. Lineage (NCBI taxonomy): Eukaryota > Metazoa > Arthropoda > Insecta > Hymenoptera > Diprionidae > Neodiprion > Neodiprion virginianus. The sequence goes on along the minus strand of NC_060877.1, from coordinate 31,456,101 downwards.
CGACGGGAGGACGTAGCGAGGGATAAAAATGAGCAAACGAAGTGTCTCTGTAAAGCACCTTGCATAAGAAAACACTTGGTCCTCCTGCACTGGCTGCAGGTTCAACAGCCCTCAAGCTCGTTGCAAGAAGAATTTCCAACCATAAAAAACTGACGAATCATGTACAACCGTGCATAATATTAACAGACTGCCATTGCAGTTAGCTGTAATAATTAGCTATTATAGATGCGCTTCAAGTGCTAATTAGGTACCCCGATCAAGATTTTGTTTACAAAAAATAAATAACGTTCGAATGAATTGTTGAGTTATTTTAAATGAAAGTAAAAATTGTAGTATAATTTCAAGTCCTCGACCCATATTCTCCTACATCTACATATAAACATATACCTACGTACGATACACGTATCGTGCTCAAGCCGAAAAGCGTTACCACTAACCTATGCGTAGAGCAAACATAATATATTTTGCAATCGCATATGTAAGTATAATGTATACGTATAAAATACTGTTACACATGCTATTGCGTGAGGATGAGATTTCATTAAACGACACACTGTTATTATTACGACGACGCGTTATCATCGTTCACGGCGATTTTCTAAGCCTGGTAATTTTATCACCAAACTTAGCTGCGTCGAGTAAAATCATTCTCTTTACACATATTACATACATACACCCATACATATAATGTACGTCGTTGATGACGCTGCTCGCGGTGGAGGATGGATGTTACACGCTTTGACTGCGGAGATGGTGGCGCCCGAAACGACGAGAACGAGTCTTCGGATTTGACGGAATGACGATGGTGGTAGTGAATCCACAATTCCAAAATGCTTTCTAAACATTGCACAGACGCAAATCCGTCGAGCGGCGCGGCGTGTCGAACGAAGCATGAGGCGAGCTTGAATCAACGATAATGATGACGGTCATAATGTTAATTGTAAAAAATAATGAGAATAACTTAATGAATTATCCAACGTGAGTATGAAGGCGAGGGTCTGGATTGACTCGACTAATCGGCGTGATAGACCACCTCTGGTCACCGTCCATCACCGTGAAAAATGAGATTGAAAATTCCCAACTTCTTCAGGTTCCCAAAATACCGAGGTACGTTACAATTATTTTCATCTCGCGACGATCTTACAAGTTTTAAAAGTTGTACATAAACACGGATGATGATCAGATTTCGCAACGATTTCAAGATAACATGTTACCCGAGGGGTGCAACATCGTTTGCTTCGTGATGTTGATCAAATTGATGTCTGATTGGTGACGTAGGAGAATCACCTATTGGTAATGGAACGATCCGCTGATTTCGAGGATTTTTCACGTACTACGATTCTTGATAATAATCAAGACTTGAAGATCCATCAGATTCTCGTGCAAAAAAAATTCTTGCAGAGTCACGTTTGTGGATATCTACAAGTGACTGACGCAACCGCAAAGTTCGACGCGACGTCGTCCCGAGGGTTTAGAATTACACAAATACTCATAAATTTGGAACGGGTATCCATCCCGAGTCCATGCAGTTATGATCGTTGTTTGCATGTATACCTTTCCATCGCAATTATTCTACTCGATAATAAAGACGACTCGACGCAAGACGGACCTGAAATAACGTTACACGAGTAAGGATCAATTGATTTCCGAAAGAATAGAAAACATGCGCGGGAGGCACGATGACCCATTTTCAAAAGTGATTAGAAACCGGCACCGATAATACCTGGGGATTAAATGGCACGTTTCTCATACATAAACTTCGTATCGCTCGGGCCGAAGATAAGGAAGTTCCGTTGATTGCGCCGGTCAGATATGGAAGACCTTTAATCTCGTAGCTTGTACAAGTGAATTGTAGATTGACGGAGAGAGCGACAGAGAGGTGTGCGGAGGGATGGCCAACTTCCTAAATCATTGAGAATCACGTCGCCTTCTCGTTCCATATTTATTGTTAGACATCCCTATCTCTGGTCAGGCGGCATTTAAAGAAATCGCGACGCCAGCCGGTGGATTAAATAATCATCCTTAATGTCATCGGCGTTATTTATTTACGTGCGACGTTTACGGATCAAAATCCATAACATCGATTGGCGCAATCGCGTTCAGAAAAGCTGAATATTCGACGCAGCATTTTTGGTAAAGACGAGTTTGAATTTTTTTTTTTAACGAATGAAAACCAATCAGTGGCACTTTTCACGAAAAAAGAATCTGTCTGTCCGACGACTTTCGATTGCACGCATACACGCAAACGACGATCGATATAACATGTAGCTGATTCTTGTTCATGAGATAATTGAATTGTCACGAATAGACGCGGTCAAGCAGGAAAAACCATACTCGGAAGAAAGAACTCAACGTCTCCTTTGCCGCCGCAGCAGCGTTCGCGTCTTATGGCGAAATTAAAGGCGTGCATTATACGCATCAAGATTCTATGTCGTCTGTCGGTGTTGATCGTGCAGGCGACCGCGGCATGCATTAAACATCGCAAGTCTATCGTGGAGACTTCTGGCCGATTGCGTACTTCGGTAATACGTTATAGGTACAGGTACCGGTATAATGATGCGTTTATAAAATGGGAAGTTATTATCGAGAGAGAACCTAGGCATCGCCGTCTGTCACGCATGTGCGAACCGACCCAATTACATTATCATGCTAATCCCTGGCCGCCTAGCCTCGACATCCTGGACGTCTCTTTTTGCACCTCAGGGACTGGATCATCGCATCTGCCAGTACCTATACTTGTAGTTAACGTCTGTGGTATCCTTCACAAAAGTTCTACGTTCTGACTAATAGATGCCGCTAACCCGTCTGCAATTCTGTACTTTTTTTAATACCGTTTCTGTGTATAAAGCGGTGAACGCTCACGAGTCGTAATGAGTAAACCGCCGCATCGCGTACGTGACGTCGAATAAATTATTCAAAACGTGAGCACCTGTACATCATTTTTATCCAAGGTTGACGCGTTAAAAAATATATATATTAATTAATTGCATATATATTTGAGGGAATTTCGGCTGACGGACAGGTGGTATATACATGTTGATTTGTTATGCCTTTGGTACAGTAGTTTAGGTACAATCGGCTGCTCTCGCTGGTATAAAATTGGAAAATGTTCACAAAATTTTATACCTACTTATTCAAAAAGTAAAAGTAAAGATTTTTCAATTCGATAGGTATAAAGCAGAAGTCTTGCAGAAAATGCAGTCCAATTAGTTACCCCGTCAAACCTAAACTATTTCCGTTATTTCCTAACCAAGTTTTTTATGAATCCCTGAGAACCGCGGCGGACTTCGCGCCGCCGCCTCGCAAGGAATCCCCCCCCTCCTACTTTATAGACGACGGTTTCTCAATGCTTTGAAGAATTACACTTGCATTCGTATAAGTTCACATATATCTACAACTCGTTGGTACACAAGCGAATGGATAAATAGGCATATTAGTAGTTATTGCCCGGCCTCCGATGCTCGTTACCCGCTACTATACTTATTTATACGCGTACGTATAACCATAAGTAGGTATTGTATAAAGGATGATGATACGCGGAGAAATAATTCAATGAATAATATAATATACCAACCATGGAGCGGAGTGCGTGTAGGTAATACGCAAGCCCTGAAACCTGCACGCACCTATTCTCTGCAGTCACACGCACACGGTTTGCGTAACAAATTCTTCCGCATCGTCGCAGAGTTGGGATCCGGAGCTTAATCATTGATTCGTCGTTAATTCGATGCACCGAAACGGCGCAGGGATCATAAGCGTCCCCGCATAAGGAAAGTTCATTTGAGCAGTCGTTAAAATAATTACAACTGCATACGAAAATGTACATACCCATTCCGGCGTTAATTCTTCAACGAAATGATTAACATGAGAGACGAGATACCACCTTATATATGTATGAGTGTATACCCACTTGACTTAACGAGCTGAGGTCTGTTTTAAATATACAGGTAATTAATCCTGGGCCCTTTCCGAAAGGAAATTGTTATCTGAAAGTGAGAATCCGTTTAACCAATTAACCACATTTGACGTGCCGTGTGTCTGCCCTGTATACTGGAAATCCTGAGCATAAACTACGAATATGATATGTTACAATTCTTGACGGAGGGCGTTGTTAAGTCATGAGATACGAAAGAGAGAAAAAAAATTACCAACCATAACGTGAATCTCCTTTCTTTCGGACATCATTATCGTTACGTCAAGTATTATTTTATTATTACTCGCCGCTGTGTTTGATGAACGAAACTTTACACGGCGCCACAAATTCTTCTGCAAATCGAAGTGTTCAATTGTTGATACATGTGGTGAACGGTGTTTTTACTCTCGCGTATGTTTTACTGCAGTATATTATTCTTATTCTATTCAATTAAATTTTTCACTCTCGCTCTCCTCTCTGACTTCTGTTTCTCTGTTTTCTTTCCCTGCATCGACAGTGAATTACTGTTTTATGGAAAGTCGTCATGTGAATTCACCCGATACCTCCGTATTGGCCATTCATCATTGTCTAAAAACAGCCACGGTAAAATCAACCGTTTATTATCGACTACTTATACGTGTACCTAGTTGCGTTAAGTGTAGTATTGAAATATATTACACCATATCGAATAGACGAGATAAGAATTAACTTTGGTACAGTTTTACTAAAGGTGTCCCGATTTTTTATTATTCAAACAACGCGATCCAAATCATTTTACATCATTGCTGACCGGCAACATGATTTCAATTAAGATAAAACGAGGCAGCGGCGCCTAGTCGGGAATCACCAACATAACAATTATCGCAAACGTTATCAATAAATACCAATTACAGTTCAAGTTAACGTAATTTTGACACCTAAAACCGATATAGAAATTTGAAATGATAATTCTTGACCCATATATTTTCGCCAGGGGCGTGCGTATAATAATACATACCTACAAACACGTGTGTCATTCGAACATATCAACTGAATACACAAATGATAAAAGGAATCCGCTTACTTGTTAAAAAAAAAATAAATATACAAAAAAAAACGTTGCACGCGTGCCTAAACTTGTAACATTTTTCCGTATTTAGCTATAGGCGAAATAGAAAAATTGTCGTGATTATACCCAAGTGTCAGCGCTAATTCCGTTACTGCATGACGCTCGTAGCTGTGAATGACACAACTTTCGATTTTTCGCAAAATTATCCTTCAACGAATATTTCTATACAAAGTGTACGACGAGTGCAAATGCCGCGTGCAGATTTGAAAAATCGAATACATCTCCTCGCCTGCGGACCTCACTTACAATCAGAATAACAAATTTGAGGAAGAACTGTATCAATTTGTATCCACTTCGCGTTGAATAAACGACGAGGGCATGTCTGCAGCGGGAGGCGTGAGGAGAAAGATCAAATCGGCGTAAGATGAGAATGTCGTTGGCGGTTTGCCTGCAGTTTTGAGCCGTCCGCGTGTGGGTGATGCGCGTATGTAATAATACTTTATACCCCGCATAGCCATAGGCATAGCTGTGCGAATCTATTGATATCGTGCTCACCGCTGCGAAAACAAAATTAGGAGTCGAGTGCCGAGTATGAAAAGTCGCGAAGCCGAGCTAAGGAGAAGAGGAGAAGGGAAGGAAAGCGAGAAAGTGAGGAGTCGACTAAAATACAAACAAACGATAATGTAGCGCCGGTATACGCTGGCGGTCATCCGCTGCTGCTGGCCAGAATAGAATACAGAATGCTGCTGCTGCTGCTGCTGCTGGAGGAGGAAGAGGAGGACGAGGATGGGGATGGAGAGGAAGCGGCAAGGAAAGGCGAAAGGGTTGCGGCGTGCACCTGTTCTCACTATTTCACGCCATCGGTCCGCCGTGACTGCATCGTCTGCCTCGCACGAGCTAGCCTATCCGGGCAGCTAGGCTTCGCGGCTCTCTCTATGCGAGAGGGTCCCCGGACCGGTGCTGCAGCCGTCTAGTCGTCAGCCGATGTGCATCGTTAAGAAGGTTCAAAGCTGGATTCCGATTTTTATTGTCTTTTTACGAGGAAAAAGCATTAAATCGAACGGATTTACCCTAATTTACGTCGTTTGGTTTTCGATGCAATAAATTTTCATGACTTATGATTCATTTTGCAGAGAATGAAGAGGAGGATAAAGCAATGAAACGCGGATCAGAGAGGGAGGAAAGATATTTCGCGACAATTGTGTGACGAGAACGCACAAATGCGTGTATAACGCATAGCGAGATTCGTGATTGAAATTCGATACCCCCTTCTTCCTCGTAAACCGTATACTACAATGTAGGTACGATATTATAACGATGTATGAATGAATTGGCTCAGCGGCGTTGCACGGGTTTCGGATTAATAAAACGAGCTGTCAAGAATCAGCTGACGGCTATAACTGATACATGTGATATCGTCGGAAAACTCGCATTGGTCTATTTACGTGACGGTGTATAATATGATACATGATTAAACGCGAGCCGTTGGCCTTATCTGAATAATAAAATCATACATAAAAGTACGTACTTGTATCACGCAGATTAGCTATTACCACGAAGTAGAGTGCAGATCCTGTGAACTGACTGACGGGAAAAGAGAGAAAAAAAATTAAAGCTTTGCAAGACGAAGCTGCGGACTGATAGCAATTTGCAAATAAACTCATCAAATAATTGACAGGCGTCCGGACGTCGCAATAGAGAGATCTCTCTCTAATCGACGCCGGGGTTGCCGGGGCGAGCTTTTTTTTCTATCACTGATAGATTTTGACCCTCTGAACTAAATACGACGGGTGCTTTTCCGGTGATAAACCGGTCGTTCAATCGTGGGTGAAAACTCATCGTTCTTACCAGCTTAAAATTATCGCTCTGTGCTATGCTTTCCAATCCTGATACATCATTTCGAAGAGTTCAGTCAATTATAAATGTGTGTACACATGTGACAAAAACTTATCAACATGGGATTCTCTATCAAACGAGTAGTTATGGATGCAGTTTGGAAGACGAGAACTTTACGACAAATCACCGAAATTTTCATACGATTCTTCTCTTCAAATTCTTAGCTACAAAACTATTACAATATTTAACAAAGAATTCACTAGTTCTAAAGTGTACAAACAACGTTGCGGTTATTATAAATAGACTACCTGGAACTTTTGAGTTTCTACTCAGGAGGTCAAAATCTATCATTGTGTTAAAAGTTATCGAATTATATGCAAACAATGTAACACCAGCGAAGATTGATGCGAAGTGAATTGGCGACAGCATAGTGGTAGTTAAATTTCGTTTAGAATTGTTGTTATGTTCCAATTATACGACTGCTTGAAAAATTGTTATTTCTTATTTTTTTTTTCTGCAATATACATTATACGTATAAATTGCGAATAGATAACACCAAATTCATTTATCTCTAAGGCTGTTTTGCAACAAGATCACACTTTGATCCTACGAGTGTCGATAGTTCAAATTTAACAAAAAAAGCAAAAAATTGCACTAAACGATTAGGAAATATACGTACACGTTTGTATTATACATTTGTTTCATTAAACTTTTACGCAACTAGGTGTACATTTATATAATCTGTATATATACACACACACACATATACATATATGCATGCATGAATCTTTATTGCAGCAGCAAAAAATCGCCTTCAGTGGTCACAGCAAACGGGCAATTAATTACAATTACTAATTGCCATATTATATTGAAACAAAAAATAACGTCACTCATATTTATACACGTAGTACATTTTATTCAATCCGCATTAACGTACGAAGAAGTTGACGTACTGATCACGTGTAAATACGAGAAGCATTCATTTAATCGCGTCAACGACAGGATAATACGCGATTTTGCTCGACATCATTAATCGATGTAATTAAATTCTCGCGGAATTAAATGGCACGAACTAATTACGATAATATCGATTCACGATCGAATCTTTAGGTATGATAAGATTCGGCCTTGTCAAACTCAACGATAGGTACGAGTAGATGAAAAGAAAAAAAAAATAATGCATAAAATTGCAATAATTTTTCAAATGCAGGTGGGACTGACAACGAGGTATATGTACCAAATACCGCGGCCTAATAATCTCGTCCATTTTTCCATGTAAGAAGTGAGGATGTGCTCAAGTTGTGCAACAGATAATCAGCCCCGCTCTATCGCTATGGCTCAGAGACGCTGCAGGGTGATATAACGATTCAAGGCGTATACAGCGTCACAAATTGTACATTTTCGCGACTTCCATCGACGAGTAGAGTCAGGGCCGTCAAAGGAGCGACAAATTGATTCGGTGTTAAAATATTGAAAATAAGAAGTTTGTAGTATTTAAAAGTGAATATTGAATGAATTGATATCGTTAATTAGACGTTATGTGTACTCGGGATTAATTAAGCCACTTAATGATAGATGCCCGAGATATGCTACCCAAACTGTCAATCAATAGTTGCGAATCCAAATCCAAATTTGATATATACTCTGCAGATAGTATAATCCATAGTAATCTGCCAATAATTTGGATAATCTGTCAACTTTCCGGGTTTCTGTTTTCGCAAGAAATTCAATTTTTACGATATAGTTTTTAAATTTACAATGTAAATCCTCGGGCCACAATTCGTGTCCGTGGATCCCAAATCTCTGCAGAGAATTTTGAGGCCAGATGAACCGCTACTTTCCTTACTATTTTCATTGTATATACGATTAAACGCAATATAAGCCGCAGAGCGAAGCGCGATACAGGCAGCAATATGTAATTGTAATTCGCAGAAACTAGAAATATGTGGAAATATCGTGAACGAGTGAACGCCTCATGTTTCCTTCAACCATTGTAAGCAAAATGCAACGACGACTAGCGTAAAGAGTGACCGTCGTGTGTGAAAAGACGAACACGAATAAAGAGCTACTCGAGCGCGTGTTTCAACTGCAGGTGTAACGTTCGCTTCCGGCGGAAACGCCGACTATCTGGATATAAGAGAGATGTGATTTTTCGCCATTTCGTATCGTCTCGGCTTCGCCACGCTAGTGTGCCGACATTCCAGGATTCGGCTGGATACCAGCACACAGAACCTGGATGCGACGCGATATACGTGAGAACGCAACAATCTCGCAATTTTTATCGTCACACAGATATCCGTCAACTCGCGCCTGCAGAGCCACGCTCAACCTCCAGGTTATTGTAATTCTGACGGCAAGACCGAGCTCGGCGCATAGTTCACGGGCAGAGGTAGTCAGACGGCAGATAGACAACGACGACGCCGTCCTACATTTGCAAAAATTCAAAATGGCCGCGGAGCCTCTCTTTCCACCTCTGAACGGTCCTGCTGCATACGCGTACGTTACGGACGTACTTTACGTAATATGTGTATCGATATAAGCGCACGGTAGGATGTGCATATACACACAACGCACGAGACTTGTAACGAAGGTGCGGCGGCGCGTTTGCATTCGAGAGAAACGTAGAAAAAACCGAAAGCAAAAAAGAAAGAGGGGAAAAAGCGGCTAGCTAGGCGGCATCGGTTCGGACGCTCGACGCGCAGTTGTCCGACGTTTTGTAACCGCGTGCCCACAACCATAGGTATAAAATATAAACTGCGCTGTATCTCCATACATTTCAACCCTGCAACTCATGACTTTGTTTTTCTACCTTCGAACGCACGACTGGGGTCCGGACGCACCCCAGGCTTTTCTTGATCATGAAATCGGTCCTGTGCTGATAAACAGACTTTCTCAGGCATAGTTCTCTTCTTGTTTTCACAAGGAAGAGAATGGTGTACGAGAAATCTGATTTTAGACATATTTAGTTAATGACAAACCCATTCGAAGACTGAAAACCGTAAACGATAGCGACGCTGAGCGTAGTTCAAAGTTCACGTGGGGTGCTTTCGGACCCCAGTCATGAGTTATAGGGTCAAATGTTCTACAGCTTCGATCAGCGACTCACGGTACACGTAAATTCCAGCTACAGGGTTAGGACAAACTCGTATTTGTTGTTTGTGAGGTTGAAGAAGAAACAAGAATTAAAGAAAACGAAGAGGATCGAAAGAAAAAGACGGCGAGGGAGGACGGGCGGGGGTTAATAAAACGCTCAACGACAATTTAAATGAATCAAGCATCGGTATATAGTTAGGCATTTGCAAACATACAACGAACGTTGTTAAAGTAAATAATAAAGAACAACGAAAGCGGCGTTTACCGCTTATCGGCTGTCAGATTCGAACTGTGAGAATGACAGTTGGCGAAAAAAGGAGTCCGTGGACAGGGCTGTGTGGACCCCGTGCGGCGTGCCAGGAGCCCGCGCTACACGACACCACGTGCCAACGCGGAATAGCGTCGTGTTACGACGCCAAGATAGGCGAGGACTCGAATCGGTCGACGAACGTAGAGAAAGCTTGTACGATTATGATGAATAAATTGAATATTTCACTCACCTATATCGTGGTCCATAGCCGGTACGGCTACGTAAACACAGGTTGTACGCGCCAGGCCGAAGGTATCCGGAGAGACGTTGTTGTTTACGACGGTTGAATAGCTGTCAGAGAATAAACCCGGGTTAAAAGGGTTCGAAAATTGGTAATTCTAAGACCGCGGGTCGCGGTAATCGTTCGGTTTCTCAAACGCGATTGACACGAGGTGATATATGAGCCGAAGTCCGAGCTGCTTTGGACCTTTCAAATTCCTGTCAACACACGCGTTCGGCCATGCCTGCGATACGAATTCGTGTATTACGCTCGTAAACCGTGACACAGGCAGCGTACTTACCGGTATTGCCCTCTTCGGACACACCACCGATCGGACGATACGGTTTTTACTGATTTTACACGAATTACTGTTATTACGACACATAAACACTCGGTATCAGTCCTCACGTTTGCCCTTAGCGTCAGTCAGATTGACAGTCGGCGATGGTGACTGACAGGTGCGCTTCTCTCACTGCGCGTCGACGCCGCGCCAATACAAAGCCCAAACTGTCGCCACCTGACGGCGAACTCACCAACTAGCCGAGGGTTATACTTTTCATTCGATTCTCTCGTTTAAGGGGGTGCCCTGGTCGATTTAGACGTTGACGCACGTCTTCAAATATCCAAGTCCACCTCTCGCAAACGCGAAAAAGGACTTGACAGCCCCATCCTATACGAGATTCTGAACAAAAATACCACAACGACAATTGATTTAACGCAGAAATAAAGAAATGTCACGGATTCTACGACATCGCAGTAGTAAATTCGTGGAATTCAATGCCATTTCTTTATGCCTCACATTAAAATCTATTGGGATGTTTTTGTTCAGAATCGCGTATCAAATAGGGCTGTCAAGGCTTTTTCGCATTTGTGACATGCAGATCGTTTGGTAAAAACAATTGTTCATCAGTGTTGCATTACGACGCCCGAGTTTCATTCATTCGGCCTTTCAGAGAAAATAACCAGTAGCTATTGCATCAAGTTATTCTCATTCACATTTAATGAATTGTTCTCATTTTTATCCACGTTGTACTTTATTTTGTTTCACTACTTCTGTTTTACTTTATTCTTCTCTTTTTCTTCTTATGGAAAACAAGTCTGCAATTATCATAGGTACATAAGTTCAAAGTAGCGTGAAATCGTAGAGAATTAAAATTCGATGTTTCGTTCGCCGACGGCTATTAACGAAAGGGTATAATTTTCTCCGGCATCGTCGAAATTAAAACCTATCTTTAACCGAAAAACGAGAGAGGAATAGAGTGAAACACGAGGATATCAAAGATTGTAGTTATACCTGCGTAATGTGCCCAATTTCGGACACCGGCGATGTACTACGTACAAACATAAATGAATTAATGCGAATGTAAAAAACTGGACGACTTGAATTATCCCATATTCTTTTGAAAGATGTACGTGTATTTTCAGAATTTACTCGACTTGACGGACGTTTGCACAATGCTGACACAAGTACGCACATGGACGTTCCGCGTCACAAGTGGGATATTATACTTTTATATTATGTCTTTGTATGCTATGAAAACGGTATACCAACACCATGCTTTTTCCGAGTACGTATTTGGTAATAAGATGCAGTTTCCTTGATGCTGTGCGAAGGCACCGGCTCGTCGCGGCCCGAAACGAGAGAATGTGTCAGCGTAACTTGAAACACTATATAGTAAGAAAATATGTTTCGTATCAAAATGACTCACCTTTCGACAACCTTTGAGATCAAAATAATTCACAGCATAATTCTTAGTCACTTGAACGTTGGTTTGTTTATTTATTTTTATTGCTAGGAATTATTTCATCACTCAACTTACAGGCACACAAATATTATTATTCTCCCAATAACGGGGACGATTTTTGTCAACAAATGCAAACGTACACATCCACAATTAACGATATATCCTCGTCGACTGCACAGGCATGGCAATGAGCTTGCGTGATTTGACGATTTCGCTCGTGAGGTGTTAGTTCTTCAATGAAAGACCGTCAGTCAGAGGTAGCCGGAAAATAAATAATGTGTATCTACTACGTACGCATTCGTTTAGAGAAGTAGGTATTAGACATAATATCGATCGAGATATGTCGCGACAAATGCAAAATATCCTAATGATGGCAAAGACGATCAGGAAGAGCAAAATGTAAGCTAGAAATATCCGCGGCAGCATCTTACCGACATCTGTGAAATTGTTTAGATTCATTTTACTTAGATTGTTCGCGATTGACACTAGACGTTAACTTTACTGTCCGTTATGTAACTAGTGCGATGTTTTGATTAGTTTTGATCAAGGCTCTTGATTTGAAAATTTTATTGGTTTTGGTTTACATCCTTGAACGGCTTACCGAAGACTACTCCGGCAATCAAGTATCGTAATGTATTCATCCTGACTTTGTTAACACTTCGACCTTCAGTGATCAACCAATCGGCAAGCTTTCATCTTCCGAATTTCCCGAAATGTAATAATGTGTGGTGTCATTTAGCGAAGAATGGAATATTTACTCTTTTCATTATGAATATTTGAAAATGTATGTCAATTTTTCGTATTTATAACAATAATATTCGTTTGAAATGGTATTTGAGATGTATCTTTTGTAGAAATATTACTTCACACCCCGATATACATGTTTTGACGGTGCAGCTGAAGTGGAAGACTAAGAACAGACTTTACTTAGGTAGGAATAAATTTTATTATCAAAGAAACGAATGACACGGTATAGAGCTGTCATTCTATGTTTTTTTTTTATGTCTATTCCAGATAAGCCAAGTACTACAGATTAAGCATTATTAATGTTGATACTTAGATTTCAATAGCTGTCTCTTTTGGGGGGATCAGCATACGGTTTCGGAATAATTCCTTCCTTGTATTGGCGAGCCTGCTCTTGTGCGATGGCTTGGACACGTGCCTTTTGCTTACCAAGTGTTAAGCACTCGTGGTAATCCTCGAACATGTCGGAACACTTTTTGTAGCCCTTTGGTATTCCATAAGCTTCCATGCATTCGTAAAAATGCAGCTCGTAATCTTTACATCTATGCGATTGCTGAGCATTGATAAGACACCCTGTCAAGTCCATGACGGGTGTACGGAATGCCGGAGCAAAATCCATGATTGAAACTCTGAAACATATGACATCCGGTAAATGGCATTTCAAATAGAATTCATTTAACTCGTACCTCGCTTCTTAAAACCTTCGGCTCTCTTTTGAAATTGTCGCAATTCATTAATATATCAACAACCTGTACGTCAATTATGTGTAAGTAGTGTACACCTGATATATAGAAACATTCTCGAGGAAACTAACTGAATGACTATTAGATCCGCAACCTTATGAATAAACTTTTTCAAATTGAGTCAATATTCGACTACCGTACAAAAATAAATTAGAAAATCGTAGGGTGTTATTTGAGCAATGACAAGAATATGTTTTGCTCATTCTTCAGAAGCTGTTGAAATAAGAATAATACAATGTATTTGATTATACGACAAATGCAGAATGTATTATAATAGGAATAAAACGTATTATAATAGGAAACCGAATAAACGTGATGAATTTTGCAAGGAAAACATAACCTCAACAACGGATCTGAGCTTATGCAATAACTTATATAACCCCGATACACAAAGTGAATTGTGATGAAAAAGATTGATAAATGCATCCAATCATCGTAATAAATCCATCTTATTGTTCGGGGATATTTTATTAGTTTGTATCAACTTATTGCAAAAACTCACCGTTGACTTCGTAGGTTTCTCCGAATATAGCAAACGTCACTACAGACGTGCTATAGAGACACTAGCTCTACTTATCGGTTGGCACCGGAAGCTCGTGGAATTCAAAATAATATAATAGCTCACACTAGAAGACTCGGTGGAAACTTAGAACCTGCATGTCTCGAAGTTTTTTTCCTTTTTTCACTCTCGAAGATAGTGCCTAAGAATAGACTCTACGAAAGCAATAAAAAAACTAAGCATTTCACCATGATATAATATAAACGTGAAAAAAAATCTTGTTGGAACATTGTTAATATTTTCTGTTTTATATGTTATACACAAGTCCTGATTTACATTTACGGTATTTGCATTCAGCACAGTTCGGAAAACCGCGTTCACATTTACATGCAAAATTTGATTCAATGCAGACTGTGAAGAAATTGAAGGGTCTTAACGATGTTATCATTTTTTTTTTAACTCACTGCCGAAGCAGTATAAAGTTGTAGTTGTAAAAATAAATAATCTGCTTCAGATTGAATTATGAGGAAAGAAATATTTTTTACCGCCATTCAGCCGATTAGTAACGCCAATACTTGGAATTATTGTTACTACTAATTCTCGTCACGAGCAAACAAGGATTTGGTAGGGATATAGTTTATTTACAACGAACTTATTGACCAAGATATTTTAATCACAATAAAAAATCTGCTATCTCCTCTCGCATATCATCCAAAGATATTCTTTGCCTTACGGAGTTTTGTAAAAAGTCCGGAATGCTGTGTTGCTTGTCCAGATCTTTAAATATTAATCTGCACCCATAGCACAGGTACTTCTCAAAATTCTTGGCAGACATTTCAAATTTCTCTTTGCCTTTGCTACAGCTACAGTTGTCACAATTTTTCGAATCACGTAATAGTACATTCTCAGCTGCATCGATGACACAAGGAAATTTTTTTAGCTCAAACGCAGCTTTGCCAATATTACCTTTTGGCCCTTCTGCAGATATCAATTTGGAAAACTCTGTGGCCTGCAGAGAAGAAGTGTCCGTAAATACTGTGTCTAGCTGAGCCCTACACAGGGCGCATGTCTCGATTAAATTACTCGCTTCTAAATTGCCTATACTTAGTTTTTCACCTGTTCTAAATATCGCGGAAACGGTCCCCGAAAATTCTGTATTCAATTCTGTGACAAATTTTTCAGTTAGTTTTTGTATACTCGTATAAGGTTCTTTCTTAGTCGTTAAACCAGGTGTTTGGATGGTCTCGAGTTTGTGAAAATTCAAATAATAGATCAGCTCCTTCCTGGTAAAGTCTCGCATGGGTCTCAATATTCTTATGTCCAGCTCCCTAGAATCAACGAAACCAACATCCAATGGAAGCTGTGCACCTCGACCCAAAGCTATGTTACTAAGTATTGTTATCGCCAAATCCGTAGCACCATCAGCTGTGAACACTTTACAACATCCAAGAGAGCGTGCAACAGAAATCAATAACTTCTGACGTAATTTATGGAGTAATTCTTCTTTTGAGGTATAACTCGATACAGCGTTGAACAAATCGACGACATCCGAGTCTCCTTTGAGATCTTCCGCCTCTTCATCCAGAGGATAAATCTTTGGTTCAGAACTGTGCAATGACTCGTTCAAAGATACTGCGTATCCAGTGAAGCCAAGACCATGAACTTGTTCGCGAATTGCAGATATAGTTGATTTTCGCTGGTCTACAGTTTGACCCAGTACCGCGCCGTCTGTAGTGATAATAAATTCTAGTATTCACACGTTCACAATTACGTGTTCGATTTCATCGATAGAGAAGTAATGAACAAAATGCACACTTGCAAATAAATCTGCTTAATTTAATATTGAATTTTCATATTACCATCGACATAGAGTACCGTTGTCTTGTACATGAGCCTTTTGTGAACAGCTTCGCTCATTCCTGCCTTGATCAAATGCAAAAGGACAGTGGATCCGGCCTTTCCTGAGTGTCCGATGAGTATCGAATCAGTCGGTCTCACTAGCTTGGATTTTCCGATGGTGGCCCTGAATTTGTGCGTGGATGCAGCGAGAAAACATGTGCTGCAGTAAGTGTCCTTAACTCTGAGTACGACTTCGGCATTATTCTCGTTGCATTTTTTGCATATAGCACCCTCACTGAAACAATCATAAAAAAAAAATGGATCCATTGATAAATAATAAAATGCATATTTAACAAAGACGGCATAATAGAGGTTAGCAAGAATGGAATTGAGTTGCAGGAGTTTTCTTCGTGAGCTATTCGCTTTGTCAACACAGTGTAAGAACTGTTGGTAATAATCCATGATAACATTGCAACTAATTTGATCAATTATTTCATGTTTTCTGCAGCTGTCACATTGGCGACCAGACGACACATGCTCGGTACGTAAAATTACTTACGTTTGCGGTACTTCGTCCGGTTGCATCAGCTCATCGTCTGTTTCGATTTCGGCATCGTTGACGCTACACATGGTTATGATTTCTCGTTGAGTTAGAGATTGAACAGAAAATTACAGACAAGGAGAATCAAAACAAGTTTTTAAATACACACACTACATTCTAAACGCCAGTGTTGAACGTGCCGGACCTCGTCTGCTGCTCTCTAGAATGTAACTCATCGAGTATCGTCAGAAGTCTGTACAAATGGCGTGCGAGCTACCGAGGCGCCACCAGAGTTGTGGTGTCGTGCGGACGAACTAGTTTGAATCGTGCATTTTATGTCCGAATCAACATGATGACACTGATAACACTTAATTATCACTAAATCAAGCAATTCTATACGTTCAGTTACGATTCTTCGAGGAAAAATGTAGTAAATAAGACATCCGTCAATATTAACTCTTACTATTAATGTATCACGTTAATTAGGAAATTCGTAGTTCACAGGAAAGCATAATGGCCAAGAATAAAAGTTTTCCAACCTATCTCACATTTCCTTCATTATTTCGAAGTACGTGACGATTAATTCGCTGTCTTGTAGAACATATACGAAAGCATGAACGCAACCGTTGCACCCATTGCCGAATCGCGATATCAACGATTTAATTACTTACAAAAATCACCTGAGTTTCTGGGTTTTTTTTTGTCAGTCAACTGAGCTACGTCATTTTATCCCCTGCATCAAGTGACGAACACTTTAAAAATTGCTTGAACGAAGGTGGCAGGAATAGTTTAAAGTATACGTACGGAAGAGAAATTTTGTTTCTTTGTTTGATTTTTTTGAGATTTTTCGATATATTTATTTGTATGGACAATTTGGAGCATAGTGCACAATATATTTAATATATAGTAGTCTGGGGAGGGGGGAGGGGGGGGGATCAGAGTACATTCTGGAGTCTGAACACAATATCTTACAATGTAACGACAAGATGCCTGCGAATCTGTACTTGCTTCATTTGCGTCTGTACGTTAACACGTCACTTGTATATATGCGATATACATATATATATATTATATATAAAGCGTAACGAGTCAAGTTTTTAATTAAAGATTTTTCTTCTTCTTTCTTTCATAGTTTTATACATGCCAAAAAAAAAGTTCATTTAGTACTAGGTATATGTTTTACGTTGTCTCAGTCCACCTTGTTTCATATAATCCGTTCAATTATTCCGCGTTTCATTCATTATGCAACATTGCGGCAAATACGTATTACTTATGAATGTATATTTTTTGGCTAGAGATTGTCTCCATTTGGCGGCGACACGTTCACGCAGATTTAATAAAGCACACGACGCCAGCGCAAGGAAGTAACCCCGTCTCTTATTTTCCACGTAGCGTGTTCCACAAATCGAGGCAGCCTCAACTCGTAGCAGCGTATTAACAATCTACATTAAATTTATTTAAAAGCAAATACATGGTACAGCCTATACAATTAATACATTTCTTTACCATTGCAACAGCGGCGTGAATAGGGTAGGGTTCAGGTACTTAGGCTATCTGTATATTTTCATAAAAATTCGTTTCCTCAATTAACAGCAACCTGTCATTCTGTTCGATTACCGTTCGACTCCTTCTCGTATTCTTTGTTTTCGTTTCTTCCCCTTTTATAAAAATCACAGCACAGCACCAGCATATATTTTAAAGCCTACCCTTTCGCCGCTGGGCGCCCCACTAAAACTGAGGCGTCCTTTTCTCCGTTTAATCAATGCCTGTTGCGAAGCGAATGTACTTCTTTAAAAAATCTTTTTTATTCAGTGGTTTTTTTTTCAACTTTTTTTCTCTTTTGATTTGGAATTTGCAACACTATGCGGTCCAATCATTTTTTTTCTCTTGTCTACGTGGGCGGGTACAACGTGTATATGTTTTTCTCCTATTAATAATAATCATAATTGTAATTATATGAATAATTTGAATAAAAATCAAAATAATAAGTATGATGAACGTAATAAATTTAATAATAGTAATCAATCATGATAATGACAAAGACAATAAGATTGTTTATAATCACAATGATGATAATAACTGTCGTAGTGATGATCATACAATAATAATAAAATAATAATTATAATAATTACTGAACTAATATTATGTAGTTATTTATTCGTACGTATGTATGTGTATACACACACACACACATATATGTGTGTATACAGGCATATATATTCATACGTAACACGTTGTTTCAACCACATTTATTTCCCCTTCCTCTGTATCTCATATATCGCTATATAATCGCGCAAATCTACCTACCGTTATTATTTTAGTAAACAAATAGCGTTCTAGTCTCGATTTACATTACATACTTAGCATCTCTCATTTAGAATCATATACCTTACAGAGTAGTTTCGTAATATTTATCGTTTTCAATAATAATTATTAATATATAATTGAATTGTCTAAGAGATAGTTAGCAAGTTTATGCAATTTTTATTTACTTTTTTTTCTACAAAAATCGAAGTCTGCATTATTCTTTACAATAAAATACATTCATCCGGGTGGCGGGTTTATTTTCCATTATTTATTAAAAATTTCACTTTTTGTCAACTCGCGGTCGCGACCGTACCGACAACAACCACTTATGCAGAAGCAGCGAAACAGCGAATCATTTTATTCGGAGTAATGCACAAGTGCTCTGCTTCAGCCGGACGCGTGTACATCCGCGAGCTTCAGTCTAGCGGGACTTGCAAAAATTACATTACAGTTCTGCGCATTTGCAAGTTCTTTGTTTCTATTTACTTCTGTTTTCGTACATGTATGTCCTCACTTACGTCTAAGCATTACTATATACTATATTTCATTTTATTTGTTTATTTGTTTATTTATCTTATTAATTTTTTGTTGAAGGGGAGGGCAGGTTCAAGGGTTGCATCATTTTTAATACACTATGTACATCAAGAAGGAATTAATTAGCAATTTTATACACCGACAAAACCTCAATCCTTATGCCTACGTTATTACAGAATTTCTACATTACCATAGGTGATTCGTGAAGAATTTTATTTATAGATTTGAAACAAAAAAAGGGAAAAAAGATAGAGAGAAGCAAGAAAAAAAGTGAAACCAGCGGAAAGGAAAATCAAAATGATACACGGAAAAATTTATTCTACGCTCGCGCGACGAATCTTTAAATAAAAACAGCCAATGTGTACAGTATAGGTACATGTAAAAGTTTCAGAAGCGACATGATTTACCGTCTAAAAATATATGTATAGTCAAGATAAAATTGATAAAAACATCATCAATAATCGTTTCGAATAGTTCATTTTTCTTCTTGTTTATCTAATGATCATTCCGTCGCCCGTTTACATTACACTGACCGCAGGGAGCATTGGAATTGTCTATGGTCCCGTCTGGCGTCCCCGTAGTCTTGAAAACGCGTTGCACCTCTCACTCTCGCTCCCATACACACGCTCGCTCTCGCTCTTGCGCTCTCTGTCAATCTAATCTTTCCCATCCTCCGAAATCCAGTGGTTCTTTCATTCTCTTATCGTGGAAACACGTAATCCAATTTGTTACATACATACTTTCTTCCATCACCAAAGACTTCATCTGATATACCCTCTAAGAGCTCTCAGGCGTATTTTTTTACCATTTTCAATAACTTCTTTTTCTCTCCACTTTCCCATCGATATTAATTCTCGTTATCGCATCTTTTTTTTATCATCACCCATTCCTGAAAGTTATACTTGACAATATACTTTCAAGACTACAAAATTGCGGTGGAATGACACGCGTCACAAATTGCAACGCTCTCGGGTCCTTGAAATACTGCCGTACATAATGCAAAAACGTCACGGATATATAGCCCGCGTTTACGCATACACACACAATATTTTACATATACATATATAAATATGCGTGCGTGTGTGTGTGTGTGTATATGTATATAAGGTAGTATATGAATACGGTGTACGCCATGATCGAGGTAAGTTATTAAATATTCATTATTATCATAATATTATTATTATAACTAATATTATTAGTATATAATTTCTACGTCGCGGTCTCTCTATAGCCCCACTCTATTATATCGTAGAAATTACGTTAATTCTACGTCATCGACACGAGTTTACCGTCGTGATAACAAAACTTCTG
Organism: Neodiprion virginianus; assembly: GCF_021901495.1. Lineage (NCBI taxonomy): Eukaryota > Metazoa > Arthropoda > Insecta > Hymenoptera > Diprionidae > Neodiprion > Neodiprion virginianus. The sequence continues at coordinate 31,435,418 of NC_060877.1, read as the reverse complement.
ATATATTTATACTTCACCCGACTCTCGGCGTCCATCCATTTATCCATCCATCCATCCATTCGTCAAACAATCAATCAATCAATCAACCGATCAATCCCCGTATGTTATATGTCTGTATAATATATTTTTATTCTTCTGACTACTTGGGTTCGAAGACTCAACAAAGAATTCTTACAATGGTCAGCCAACATATCTATAGTATACATACAATATATTATAGTAATAATTGTTATGCCGGTCGGTTTACAGTTATTACATAAATTAAAATAAATGCATTACGTTCCCGAGTATCATTACGTTTTTCTTTTCTTTTTACACAGACCTTGATATGCAGGTTACTACTGATAAGCCTTTGAAACTTTAACCGCACACTGACCTCGGATCGACAGAGTCGTGTATAATCAAAGGACTGTGAAAATAAAACGAATTAAAAATAAGTGTTTTTTCAAAGCATAAGGAAAGAAGCAAGAAAATAAAAATAAAAATAAAAACTAGGAAAGGAAACAACGGTCAGTTCCGAAAGAAAGTTTTTCCCAAAAAGCGCGCCTTTCCAAATCCTTAGGGGCAATCCGTAAGCAATCCACTAGATATCTCCATTAGGGCCTCGCGCCGTTGATTCCACTTGCCGAATGTGCGTGGTGATTTTGAGCCGTGCTACCTGCCGCATTTGCCAGCGCGGGGGCCGCGGGTCACTTAGGCGGGAAGGAGGAAATCGGCGAGATCACCGAAGCGGCTACAGCCGCAGCCTGCTGGGTCGCTAGCACTGCCGCTGCAACACATACAGCAGTCAGTCGATTACCATGCAACTCCATAGTCCTTCGTTAAGACCTTATTGCGAGGTGGGAAGGAACAACGCGGTTAAAGATCTAGCAAACGATCGCGTCACTGCACGTGCCCATGCCTTTGTCGTACGAGTTCGTCTGTCCTTCCGTTGCCGTTGCAATGTCCGGAAATATTTATTACGCACGCGCAAATGAGGTCGGCATTTTTTCATATTAAACACTTTTTTTATTCCAAAATAATAGTAATAGTGATAATACATGTGTGTGAGTTTGTTGACTCGACAATTGGAATGATATCATCAAGGCAACGCAGTTACGAGATCGTTGAAATTGTTTTTTCGTGTTTTTTTCTTTTTAATTTCTCGCGATTTTTAACAAATAATATACTGTCACGTGAGGATAGAAAGATTAATCGCAGTAACCGTCGTGAATGTTGAAGAGAATTAAGATTCTCGAATTTTTGTGAAAGTTTAAAACTCTTGTTATGGTTTTTTTTTTTTTTTTATTAAACTTGCGATGCGTTCGTAAGTTTTAATCACCCCTGGTTATATGCAAGCGTATAAACGTACGCCGGGGTAACTTTCGGTGAAGAAATTACGGAGACGTACCGAAGTGAAAACCCTCTTCGGAAGCAACTTGGTTAATAAGGCCTCAGCAAGACTATACGGCGACTTTGCCCTTCCACGATCCCGCCTATACACATACATATCTATATACATATAGACCATGAGTAAATAATTATATGTTTGTACGGAACTTCGCTTGTCATGCGTAATAATAAATAATTAGTAAAAGAGCGAACATAATGAAATGTGTAATTAACAGGGCAGCTTTCGAAGAGAATCTCGGAACGAAAGAACGCCCACGCAGATTAAAAGAAAACGAGACTGGTTATTGGACACGACTGATCTTCAGGTTTATTGTCGAGTCGCGCTAGCTGTGCAGCAGTTAGCATGTACTGACTGTAGACGAGTAACGTTTCATATCAACGATACGATACGAGAATCGTGACATTATATATCTATTGAGATACATTTACATGCATAATACTACGTATGTTTGTATTACCGGAGTGTATAACGTTACCGCGGCAAGATATTACTATATGTGATAAAAATTCTTTAATCATTCTCCGAACCCATATTATATTCATTACGTTACTCAATTCACGCCGTTGAAACTAACAGCACGTCGACGCGCGTACATGACGCTTTCTAATGACGTGCCCATAAACGTATAGCTGAAGTAATGATAGTAAGGGCTTAACCGTTCACCCAGGATATATTATCAGCCTGCAGATACATACGCGTTTTTCGTAGTCGGTATCGTTTGCGTGTTACTTCGGTTTAGTTATATTGGTATAATTATAGCCAGACTGGCATGAATTGTAGATGACGTAATCGTTTGTCAAGTTATTTCTAGTATAGAGGGAAAAACATGTAGAAATTGAGAAACGGTTTATCAAGTGGCGACGCAATCGCGCTCGATAAAACAATTATCATTTAATTAGAATAAGTATTTTTTTTTCCTTTTCTTCCTTTTCCTTTTTAAATTTCATTTCCATTTTTATTTCATCCTAAGGTCGCCGATCAAATCAAACGCTACATTATAGATAAAAATTACAAAGGTTTACGATTTACTATACAAGCACAACGGATATGTAAAGGGAAAACGCGGTCATGTAGTATATTTCTACATCGTTAAGCGTTTCTCGGTTGTAAGGTAACACGATTCAACTCATCTTCAACTCAGTCCTCTGTCTTCAAGTTCGAGGTGTTGAATTATTATTAGGTACGTCGTTTGTAATTTGGCGTCCCAAATTATTTGTGAATTAGGAAATCCTGGCAGTGCTTGCTCTATTATATAAGTTACACTTGGTCGATATTGAGTTTCATCTTTCAATTCTCTTTACTCGTTGATAAAATTTACGTAGCTTATATTTTTATCTGCAATACGAGAAAGGTTTCGAATAACGATCAAGTTTTGCGAACGACTCTTTTTTACTGTAAAAATGGCTCTACGTAGTTATCTTCTTCTATCTTTTTTTTTTTTTTTACTTGGTCTATCTTCTTGTTTCTGTCTCATCTGGTTTGTTTCACTTTTATTTCATCTCTCGACTAATTCGAAAAGTCTGCTCGGAAGACTGCTAACTAGTCTGAATGAAACCGCGACTTGAAACTTTCGTCTATTATGTGTTCAAAAATCAACAACTACATTTTTGAGGTTGAGAATGAATTCCATCATCTTGAGTTGTGTACGAGGAACGGGAGTGGGATGGAAGGGGCAGAGGGGAGGGGGGGGGCTCTTCACAAGAAGCACGATAAATAATTATCACAGTCTGAACTATCCTAAGCCCTACATCTAAAATACAACTTATATATGTATACCTAACGAAGTGTAATTCAGTATACCACCCGATTACTTACGGTTCGGTCGACACCATACTGACGATTAATTAAATACGTGTGCATTTCTAGACTATCATTATATATCATTCGCAAAGAAATTCACAATTTAATGAAATATTTACAGAAAGCTTAACGGTCGAATTTTGGGTCGCCTTTTTTTGGCGGCCGGATACGATCATTACACATATGCGTGTATATATAATGTAATTAATCTCAATGTCTCGGTCCAGTGTTTTAATACAGTTACAGCAAACTGTTGCCTCGAACAACGTTTCCTCACACGCATTCGCTTGCTCGCTCATTCTCACCGTATTCTCTACACGTTCATACTCTTTCACTCGTACTCACACGAAGGAACTGATACAACGTTTCTTAACATCTTTTACTTCATTTTCAATTCGTCGACACGCACCAATATGGTGCACTACGGTTTTCGGTGCTTGAGCCGATAACTTGTTCAGTTAAGTTGCTTCGTCAAGTTTTCTGCTAGTATTGAAAATAATAATAATAATAATAATAATAATAATGATGATGATGATGGTGGTGATGATGATGATGATGATGATGATGATGATGATGATGATGATGATGATGATGATGATGATGATGATGGCGATGATATTAATCATCGTTCGTTCGCTCGTCCGTCCGTTTAGTTTGAAACAGGTTTTGATCAAACGAAAATATAATGCGCTAATAATGAATATAAAGAGAAAAAAAAATATAAAAAAAAAAGTAACGAGGTAAAAAAAGAACCGCGTTTCATCGGCATCACATCGACGTGATAACGGCCGAGCGTTCGTACAGTGACGAAAATTCCGATGCATAAATTGTAACACATGGCTTCTGGTTTAAAGCGTGGCTCTCTCCGACGATTCCTAATGGCGTTGACATGCAAGCTAGGCAATGGATACACGTGCTTAATGGGCGAGCAATCGACGTACTTACGTATCGATAGTTCTTACATATGTCGAGCATACTATCTAACAAAGTGTATCGTTCTCCTACATTGTAATTGACGAGAAAAACGGTGGCTCGCCCATGACAGCCTCACGGGTATTTACTTTTATTTACAATCAACGGTAATACGGAGATCCCAAGTATCCCGCGAGACATTCTCCCTGTATCTCTCTCTTTCTCACTCACGTTACACCTGCCTGCAAAGTTCGCTTTTTCAATTTCATTATTTTTTTACCGAGTATGCGCCTTGGATCGCCGGGAGCCTTACTGTCAGGGTCTGACAAGAGGCTTACCTCCGTAGGGTGCGGAGTACTGCCCCGTCAATAGGGGATATCCGAGTCCTACATGGGTATGGTGATGAGTGTGAACGTGTCTCTGGGGTGGCGGCGATCTGCTGTCCTTTCCGGAGTTACCGCCCCCCGAGTCCCCCGGCCCCTGTTGCTGATTGCCGCCCTGATTTTGCTGTTTGCTTCCCTGCTGCTGGCCCTGATTTTGGGGGGGTCCAGGACCAGCCACCGAGGTCGGGGGCCCGCTGGGGGGCCTCGAAGGCGTGGGACCCGTCGACGAGGGGCTCGACGACGCGGCGGAGGTTTTTGGGGTCGGAGACTTGAGCGCCCTCTCCTGAAGCTCGTGAATCTTGTGCGCCGAGTAGTACTGATTCGCGTGATGCTGGAGAAGGTCAAGAGCCTTGCCGCCCGGCGGCCTGCTGAGGTCCTCGGGCGCGTGATACCTCGGCAGCTGATGGAGGTAGGGATTCCCTGAGAACGGTGCCGGGACCAGCATCGGACTAAGTCCCCTGTAGACGGGGTGCCCTGTGTCGAATCCAAGCTGAGGGTAATGCTGGGGTTGCATGTAACTCGGGTGAATGTAGGCGTACTGAGAGGTCGGAGGAGGCGGGGGTCCCTGGGTCTCCATCGTGGGCTTGACGCCCTCCTGCTTGTTCTTCACGTCCTCTGACTTTCCGAGGTCCTGGGGTTTCTCCTGCTTCGGTAGATGCTTCGGACTCGGCGGCGGGGGTTTCGCCTGCTGGCTCTGTTTCGGCCCGTCGTCTTTCCGCCTCGGTTCGCCCGGGTAGAGATAGTACCTTCGATCGTCCGGCACAGGTCCCGGAGGCGGTCCCCGCTGACCCTGAGAACTGTGATAGACGTGGTACGGGCTCATCTGGCTCTTCATTTCTATACTCTCCTTAAGGATCTGGTGATTCTCGTGCTGTTTATCCTTCAGGCTCGACTGCTGTTGCTGCTGCTGTTGCTGTTGTTGTTGTTGCTGCTGCTGCTGCTGCTGAGGCTCCTGTTTGATCTTGGGCTTCTGCTCGTGAGCGTCTTGATCAATCGGCTGACTCTGTTGCTGCGCCACGGCCTGGGGCTGGTAAGGATATCCAGCGTAAGCACCGTACCCGGCGTAATAATGAGGCTGCTGTTGAGGCGGTGGATTCAATTCCTTCTTCTCCTTCTCAACCTGGCTTTGCATGCTCGTCATGGAAGGCATCTGCGGTATGTTCAACGGCTTGACTTCCTGCTTGGGCGTCAAATCGCTCGGTTTCTGATCGCCGGACTTGTCCTGCACACTGGGCACGAGGTACGGAGGCTGGTTGTAGTACGGATACATGCTGAAGTGAGGCGGTAGATGGCTCTGGGCTCCCGGCTTGACGTCCTTCTCCTGACATTGTTTAACCTTGTCGGCGGACTCGGCCTCGAGGACAGGCGCAGCGTCGTCCGATATGTCCGAATAAGCAGGACTCTGAACGTCCTCCCTTGACGAGTCGACGATCGGCGCTTCCAGTGGTGACGGGTGCGGGCTGCCACCCGGGGATTTTCTCGACTTCTTTTTGTATCCCTGCGGCTTCGGTGTGCGTGGATCTTTGCTCTTGTCTTGCTCGGGCATAAGGGCAGCCGTAGGCTTCACCTTGAACTGCGGCATTTTCGGATGAATACTGACACCCGAATAGGGCTGCAAATGCGACTGCATCTGTTGACCGGGGTGGGCAGGGGTCGGAGCCTGGAGACTCCCCAGACTCTGTAGACCGGGATGTTGGCTCGAGAGATTCTGCACTCCCTGAGGCTGCTGCATTCCCGGTTGTGGCGCAGAGTGCTGAGGCGGTGGTGGCTGACCGAGTTGAACCTGCCCGGGATGCTGTACCGGTTGCATTTGGTGGGCAGGTTGCATTTGTTGTTGCTGTTGTTGCTGCTGCTGTTGCTGTTGTTGTTGCTGTTGCTGCTGCTGTTGTTGTTGCTGTTGCTGCTGCTGTTGTTGTTGCTGTTGCTGCTGCTGTTGCTGCTGCTGCTGCTGCTGCTGCTGTTGTTGTTGTTGTTGTTGTTGCTGTTGTTGTTGTTGATGTTGCTGCTGCTGCTGTTGTTGTTGCTGTGTGGGTAGCTGCTGGCCAGGTTGTTGCATTTGCTGCTGTTGGCTTTGGAGCGGTTGCTGCTGCTGAAGCAGCGGGTTTTGCGACTGGTGTTGTTGTTGTACCTGCGTCGGCTGGGGCGGCTGGGGAATGTTCAACGTTTGGGGCATGTTCGTGCCGGGATGCGGCGAAGGTACGGGCCTCGGGGATTGGCTCGGATGCGAGCTGGGGCTTTGCGGGGCGTTTAGGGGCTGCTGCGTCTGTTGCTGAACGGGCCTTGGAGGCGGAGCCGTCGAAGCAGGCGCGGGAAGGTCGTCCTGGCCGAACCTGAGGACGCCCGGCTTGACGATGCTCTTCTCGGGGATTACCGGCGTCACGGGTTCGATGCCAGGCGACGGTACCCGAGGCGGGGGTGGTGGTGTTTCCGGGGGCATCGCGGCGGCCGAAGGACTGCTCGCCCTGAGAGGAGTGCCTTCCGGTTTGTCAGCCGGAGATTTGACCGGGGTGACCGGGCTCGGGGCCTCGATGTTGCTCTCGTCGTTCTCCGACATGCTGGTGATGGCCTCCTTGGTATCGTCGTCGTCGGCCGACCCGTGGGCATGGCTCTGGTGATACTTGAGTCCGTTTATGTGTTTGTACTTCTTGCTGCAGTTCGGTTCGGGACACTCGAGGAGAACCGGACTCGCGGGTGGCGAGCCGCTCGGCGGCGTCGGCGGGGGTGCTCGACGTTTGTTTTTCTCCTCTTCTTCCGGGCCCCGTGATTTCCGCTTCGCCGCGGGGTCGGGTCGGGGCGGCACGAAGGCCGCAGGGCTGGGGCTGGCCGCAGGGGAGCCTTGGGCGCCGCGGCGTCCTTTCGCACCACCGTTTCGCAATTTGCTATGAACGGAGCTGCGCGTCTCTGTGAAGTTGCTCAGGTCGTTTCCTGGCGTCGCGTTCGCCGCAGCTCGGCCTCGTTTTCCACGACCCTTCGGCGTCCTCGCGTCCAAGTCGCTCGTCGGTGAATCACAGAATCGCGGTGGCGCCCAATCGTGTCGGGTGCAGTCCAGGAGCGTACCCACGTAGGTCTTGCCCCTCCACGTCACATTCACGACCAATACACCTGCAACAAAAATAGTACGTCCCAAATAATAATAGTTAGCGAGTAAGCTTGCCGCGGTGTCAGGATGAAGAAGATTAGTCGATTATAAGCCAGTAAGATACTACAAGTTGCTCTCGAGAACTTGGTGTTCGCATAATCGTGATCGAACTTGACAAGGTAAATTTGTTTGATCAATCAATTAAACTGTAATACGATAGTGAGAAGACACGTTTTTCTAACTTCGTTTGACGGCACGATTGGACTCGCACCCCTTTTGCCTCCTTATCGCCAGTGCCGTTCCTGTTAGTAGTTACAAGTGCACGTGGGGAACGAGGTCTATAGCGATCCGTTAGCATACAGCGTTATCTTGAAATGATATTGTTTTCACGTGTGAGTGGGACTCTAAACGCTTCCTATCACAACCGGGTGCAATAAACCGTTCGATGAGAAAAAAAAAGGAAAGAAAAGAAAAAAACAAGAAAAACAGTAAACAGGCACAATTACATCAGGGCATGGTTGGTCGACGAGGATGAAGATTAAGGTACACATATGATTTCCTTGCGTGGGTGTAGTACGTATGTATTATTTATAAGCTACCTATAAGGAGAAGGGACGATACGCGCCGTAAAAAGAAGACTGGTCTTTGAGGACTGGTACGTCTCAAGTAGATTGTTCAATAATGCAATTCCATTAAATATGTTTGCCAGTCTTCTGCAGCGGAATTCGCGAGACCCCACCTTTCAAATTTAAATGCATCAGTGGAAATAAGATCAATCCCAAAAGCGTACACGGTTGTGTTACAACGTTATTTTTGTGTCTTCATAACGTACCCGATAAATAACTATTAGAGATAATTGTATCAATTTAAAAGAGAAAAGAAGTATCAACTTTCGAAATTGTAGTCGGTTATACGACCTAACCGATAATCGTATAACGGGCAAACCAACTCGCCTCGGTCATAGGTCAACGTGCACTAAACCGCGAGTAATTGGCGACGGAATCGATTACCTACACGCTAGATTCGAGGATAGCCCTGCTCCGGCAATTCCCACCGATTTGCGTACGCGAAGGTAGAAGCAGCGGAGAACCAACGCGGGCGATTAATCAAAATTCTTAACGACTGATCGATCTCTAGCCGTTCGTCATGGAACTGTTCCGATTAAGATGCGGAACATTGGAGTAGGAATCCGTGTCTCAAGAATGTATGTAAGAGCTGCGGGGTATCTGGTTAAATATCCGAGTTAAGCGGTGATATCGAAAAGAACAAACGAATCGAACAACAACAACAATAATAATAATAAAATATAGTATGCCTAAAAAATGTAAGAAAGCGACGCATCCACCGAGGAGTGGATATCCTTCTGTTGGAGGTTCAAGGCAACCAGCTCCCTAAAAGCCCCGCAGCTGCGCCGAGGTTCGTTCCCTCTTCGTGTCCGTCTCCTCTCATTCGCTCGTCCTCTCAACCTCACCTTCTCTCTCCGGTGTCTCGACATACCCGATCACGAATGCAGCAGCAGTTCTCTCTCGCCCCCATGGGAACCGGTGAACGAATATACCGAGATTGAGTCGTCTGTTCGAGCTGCTGACGTCATTTCCATTTACCAGAACCGTCGAACGGAGGAGTTGCAAAGTGTCGTTAGTGCGCCTCTGGTGCACGGAGGTTCGGCGGACCGACTGGTTAAACATACGGCAATAATACCACAGCCTGACTAATGGCTAATGGTCGCCGGCAACCATGGTGCAGTAACCGGTACCGCGGGATATAATGGTATGGAAGCCACGGATCCACTCAACGGGCGCCAAGGTGCGAGTTCTTTTTAAGCGTTCGACAAATATTTACCAGGCACCACCGACTCTGAGAAGCAGGTTACCCGCGCTACATTTCCTTACACCGACGAGACTCTGCTACCGATTTTTGTTTCTCTCCACCGTCTACCTGTCCCTTTTACCTATGCGGCATTGTACCCGTGTTTAATCAACATGGCTACGCCGCGTCAACCGGCATCGATTCGCCGGTACACCGTACAAATGTACAAGAAGAAGACACACTTTTCTGATCATTCCGTACATGCGGATGTGTGCCACATTTACGTGGACGTGAAAAGCGATCGACTTCGACGCGTCTACGGCGTCGTGAAGCCGTACAACTCTGGGATCAGAATGAATTTGATATTCCGCCAGAGCGTCGGCTGATCGAAGGGATATCGAGAAGAGAGAGGGGGGGGGGGAGAGAAAGAGGAGGATGAGCGAAGGGAATATTACGAGAATAGTCCCGATGAACCGGGGTACCAACTGACAGTTGAAGTCGCGAGCTGCCGCTCAGCAATTTCCATTTTCTTATTATACCTACCCATCTACCTAAGGGGACTTTTGATCCTTATAGCCTAGTCAGCTCGGGTGTACACGTAGGTACTGCAAAGTTGCCTGATCTATTCAAACAGTCCGTCATTCCATTCCAGTCCCATAACTGAACGAACAACGCGGAGTCGTGACTCGAGACTTCTTCGGACCTCTGCAGCAGATCTGCCATTCAGTAATGGGATTCGATGCGACTGGTTTTAAAATGGATTCCTCAACTTGTACACGTGTACTTACTTTTATACACTTTTTACCGTACGTGTACGTCGGACGGTTTCCATCGTGTACAGCGATACCACTACACTGATTAAAGACAACGACAAAGAGTGAATTGATGCCAAGTATTTAAATTTTGACGTAACGTATTTGAATAACGTTGTTTTGTCCATTGTGTATAAATAAGAAGAGAAAGAAGAAGAAGACGAAGAATAAGAAATGCAAAATACTAGTTTAGCAACGTTGTACGGAAATTAACCCGTCTGCAAGGCAAGGCAAGTCAAGGCAAGGTTATAATATTCTTTGAGAAGAGGAGAATTATTATCGCAGCCCGCAGCGTCGGAGAGTGACGATGAAATGAAATTTAATTAAACGTCAGGTGAGGGGCCCGCACCGTCTGAGAAAACCCCGGGGCGTCCGCCTAAAAACCCACCTGCTCATTTTGTCGCTCGGCAAAACGAACATCCTTTCAAACCGATGGTTCAAAGAATTAAACAAAATGATTCACTTAGTAGCATTGTTCTCTCGGCGGCAGCGCGTATAGTCTTTGACCCAACGCCGATAAATCGTGCCTGTCCCAGAACGATGTTAATCCTCGGCCACTAAAGCGGCTTGCTTCGTTGAATGAAAGTAGGTGGACTAACTCACGAGAATACATAATGAAGTAAATACTCTGCGAACCCACGGCTTCAACCAACCTCCAATATATCCACGGTGGCTCGGAAAATGTCCAACATTTTTGACGAGTTCTTTTGGTACGCGAAATTTTCATACGTTCAATTCAACGTCGTTGAGAAATTTGAATCCTCTCAAGTTCCTCTCAACTATTTTCGGTGTCGATTTGTATTTCCCTCTCCAACTCCATTCGTACTTACTATACACTGTTTAGGAATTTCTACTCGAATACTCGCTCTTGTACGGTGGCTCGGCGCTCGAGGCAATTAACCAAGACAATGAAAAAGATAGGCTACAAGCTGATTTCTCAACGATGAAATCGTGTACAAGATATTTTCAACACCTAAAAACGCTCAAGGCTTATGAGTAATGACTCGCGGCGGTTAGCACAAGTTTTACAGTCGAGTCAATTTTTGAATCCCATCGAATGTGGATACACACATACGTTCAACCCGTATTACACACACCATCACTGCTGTGTGCCTATGACTACGTCCACACGAGTATGTCTGTACGTAGTAACTACTGCTCGACGGACAGCGATGAGACTGCGCCGAGTGAGAACAAATCTGGGAGAACGAGATGTCGGAATGAAATACGAAGCGGTTGATGCTGCAGTACGAGGAAGACGAGGATCGGTGCGGTGGTGTAACCGAGAAAGGAGATAGAGAGAGAGAGAGATGGGGAGAGGATCGGGCGATAGCTGTAGACATAGCAGAGTCAAGTTGAGCCGAGGCAAGCCGAGCTGATTGTGAGCGGCCAAGAGGCTTGCTTCCAATAAAGAGGTATACGTTCCCGGTATATCTATACAGTACCGAGATCTGACGAGGTACAATCTGGCCTAAAAGTTCCATGTTGCATTAAACGAACCACCGGAAGACCATCGTCAGGATGGTAAACTCCAGCACCTCTAGCTTCGGGATTAAGCATGACCATTGCGGTGGCTTGGAGTTCGACGTAATTCACGTACAAGCGATTTGTCCAGATTTTCCAACAGTTCGTTCAGAGACGGGCGAGTATCGATTCCGCGGTGTTGCGGCGAGGACGGACGAGAGGACGCGGCTACGAAGGTTGTGGTGGTGGTTGTGGTGGTGGTGGTCGACGTCACCCACCCAATTCGTCCCTAAGCCCACGCACTTCGGCACCCCTCCATCCCCAATTTTCATTCCATTCCAAGAACACTTTGCACGACCCTCAGAAACCGACTGAATCTACCGAGCTTAATTGCTTTTTCCATTCCTTTTTCCTCTCTTTGTTTCTCTGTCGTTTTCACTTTTACCGCGAAATCTTCTTGTAGCCCGCGACGAAAAAGGATTCTTTGAATTTATACAAATAAGCATAACACTGGTCAAGATTACTCAGGAGTGAACACCGGGTGCAATGTTTTTCTTTGCCTTATCCAAGGTATCAAATTAGACGAACTTTAAACGGCAAACGGGCGTGAATGGTACACAATAGAATGACAAGAATTTCATTTAAAAAAAATTACAATTGACGTCCTCGAATTCATTGAATTAGAATACACGTCTCTAAGTCACATGAAAACATAGTAAGCAAGATAATGGTTAAAAAATTGCGTCAACAGAACTATTACCCTAAAATGTTGGTAATAAAATAAAACTGTCATGATTACCGCAAATAGTTGAAGAAGTTATCGTAGGCAAGTTAACATAAAAAGTCGTATCGATTATCTGAGTAGTAAAATATCTGTAAACACAATCTTCTCAGGCGCGACGAAAAAATACTAAAAACTTGTTTGTACCTACTCCCTGTTTTGTTAATCGTTATTCAAACCAAAGAGTATAGGATTCTAACTTGCCCAAATAGGTGGCATACTACACGTGACTGGGGTGTAAAAATATATATATATATATATATATATATATATATATGTACGTATGTGCCTGCGTAGATAAAGGATAAACAATTAAATGATGAGAATATTTACAGATAACCGTTCGGAAACCATCAACGTTTTCCCAACTTCATTTAGAAAACATCAAAACTCGAAGGAGGATAAGAACAAACATTTTTTTGCATTATTATACACGAAAAGGAAATGAAACTGTAATTCGTATTTTCATTTAATACTCAGCCAAAGAGTAAAAATAAGTGACACGTAAAATTATAATTATTGAAATAAAATCGTTCGCACGATATTAACTTCACGAAGTGTTATTTTTATTTTACCGCTGATGTAAAATTCTAATAAAGCTGTACTCATTATACATTGCAGCCCATATTACGAATTTATATTCCTGTTTACTCGAAAACGCTCTCCCAGCCTTGCAGTGCTCATAAAAAGATCGTAGTATAGTTAACGATCTTCTTGCGCAGTACCATCGCAATATCAATTACCGAAACTGCGGTTTTGTACATATGATAAATAACATAGTTGTCGAAAAAAAAACACACACACCCACAGATGCATCGATACACGCGATCTATCTTCACCACTTCAATAACGGATAGTTAGCTTACTGCAAAAGCAGCTGGATATCGACGAAACTTTTCCTCGGCACAGTGAACAAAATAATGCAATGTGCAATTCCTTTCAAATAATAAGACCGAATGTATCTCCATAAAAGAGAAACCACTTGTTCCGAAACATTATATTACCATTTATTTAGCAGGACAGCAAACAGACTCTACCCACAGGATCTCGTAATGTATTTTTCTCCTTTTTTCTCTTCGTTCTTTTCTTTTACGCGCATGCATATACTGTAATATATACCAACAAGCAAGGTAGATACGCAATACCCAATAGCAGCCAAACGTGATTCTGAACTGCTACAACTCTATGATACCTATGAAAACACGCGCAGTGGTTACAGGCTAATAGGTAAGAGAGGTCATTAATAACAACCGCACGAACGGACGGACGGTATAAGTGACAGTGAAATTGGTAGGCGGACGACTGATTAAACGCCTCCGTCCGCGAATTGCTCGGCGAAAAGTTTTGAACGTCAGAATGAGGTGCACACGCGGCATCGTAAAACGCGATTAAACTCAGCTGTCAAAGTTGTTTCACTTTTATTTCTTTCGAGCTTTGTCTCATTCGTTTCCCTCTCGTGTACGAAATCTGGCAAAGGAGCACCGAGACTCTTTGTGCAATCAGAGAGGGTTGATTTTACCGTCACTCTCAGTTTTCCTTTGGCTAACTAAAACCGTAAAAATATTATGTAAGCAACGAATTCCTCTCGTATTAATCCATATTTTTCCTGTTCTCTCCCTCTTCCTCTCTTCCGAAACCGTCGTAGGGTTTCGTTGTGAAAGAATATCGTTGTGCCCGTTTCCAACCTCAAACATTGTACGTTCGACGCTTACATAACAAATATAATTCATCCCGTGCGTCATGGCGTACAACTACCTATGTATAACATACTTTATTACACAGATTTCGCACATTCAACCTCGCAGATTTTCCTCATATTATATACTCATATATGAGGAAAAAAGCTATTTTCAAATGACTTTACCGGGATATTCTTCTCCCGCAGTTTAAATCCTACGTCACGTTCATTAAACATTATCTCATGCTATAAGCGTCTCTGCCTAGTTCGTTTGATACATTTCCAAATATGATCAACAATGTTTTCACGGCCTGTATCGCCTTTCCGTTGTTTGGAAATTTCTACAATTCCATTTTTCCACCTAAAAAACGAGCCATACAGACATCTTTTCTACTAGCAGCGTCGTTTGACATCAATATTTAACCCTCCGACGATAGATAGATCGAATTTGCATTTGGCAAGTAAAGTCTGACATGCGTCGTTTGATCCGAGGTTTTTATCGAGGTTGAAAAAAAAAAAACTCGTTTTCGACCGTGGTTAGTAGGCAAGAGGTGGTCCGTAAAACCGACAAAAGAGAGTCTCTCTTCCTCGTCGTTTCGTCTGTATACGTAAAACGCGTAAAACGCGTACGCGTTAAAGGTTGGACGCAGACGCATGTCGTCGGGGAGTGGAAAAGCACGACGTGGATTCGCCGCCTGGCATAGCGAGGCGGAGTGACGAAGAAAACGGCATAAGGGTAGAACGAGACAACCCCTCACCAGGTTTCGAGAGATCGATAGAAAGCCTCGAGGTCCTCCCCCTCCGCCGCTTTCTTCGCGCCACCCGCACCCTTGCAGCAGCTCTTGGCGATCGGACTAAGCTTCTTTTCCGTCTCGGCAGCAACCAACCGCGCAAAGCGACCCCAGCTGCTGCGACTGCCTCGTTTCCTTAATTCTTCGCTGTTTCTTGAAGGCGGTCGGGGGGGGGGAGGCACGTCTTGACACAACTTATCGCGCAGTCTTCTTCATCGTAACGGCGATTCCTCCAGCTCATCTTCAACGAGATCACGTGCCCGAGGGATGAGAGACGGGTGGACCTGCGCCTGATGTTACCCTCTTCTCCCCTCCCCTGCGATGCCCTATTCTTATCCCCGGAGAACACGGGGGGCGGGGAATGACTGACTGATAGAAACTGATATAGCTTCTCTAATTATCGTCGAGTCTGTCGCATTGCGGATTACGCAAGTTGAGCCAGCAACGATTTTTTGTCTCATGCAGTGTTGGGGATGATTTGTAAAAAAATTTTATGACTCAGGAAGCCGAGAATGCGTAGCGGACGAAACATTGAGAAACAAGGAAGTGTACGTGGATGCTGTATGAGCAGGCGAGGAGAGAGCAAGGGAGAGAGAGAAAGATACTACTTTTACTCTCAGGCAGAAGTTTCTACCTTTGTTCATGCCGAGGGTTTGCGACGGCCGAGAATGGCAAGGGAATGAGAAATAAAAAAAAAAAAAAAGGTTCGGGCTGAACATAAGAGAAATAAAGACCATAAGCGGACGAATTGCAGGGATCGGGTCAACGGATGTATGAAAAATATGAAAAGTATTATTAGGATGAGGGGAGAAAAACAAAAAAAATTGAGGAAAAGAAATCAGGCACAGGAAACGCCGGTGTAAATTATATGGTCTCACTGCGGATTGAAATCCATTGAATTTGTGGACTCTGAAATTCCCTGCAGGTATATTTTCACATTCACGTTCCAGCACATCGAAACTTGAAATCTGATTTTACAGCGACGATGATCAATTCAGTTTCGATAATCGAAATTACCTTGTTATTCCGATCGTCCCGCAGGATATAACGAGGGAGAAGAAAAGACGTTCATTGCTAGTTTATGCCTATAAATTTCCCAATACCATCGAAAATTGGAAACCCATTGTGCATCTTCCGACAGAAAAAAGAAATAACAAAAAATTGAGTGTTCACCGATCGATGAATCACCTATTCGACGTAATAAACGACGTAGTAAATGGGAAAAGCGCGGCGAGAATTCAGATCGATGCCATAAATCTCGTACGTTTTGGACCTCCTCTTCTGAGATTCGTCTTTGGACACGCGAGCGACAGACTCGACAGCCGCGTTTTACGTAGAGAAAACAGAGCAGCGTCATTGGTCTACAACATAGAGATATTCGCATAACGATGCGAGTACGACGATAACCAAGCTGGCCGACTGGCTGACGGGGTCGCTCTAAGCATCCTATATGTTTATGATAGCTCGTGCATTAGCGCATATACTCGTATTTGTTCAATCGTAGAAGCGCGTTGGTTTTTTACACAAATATTATTCGAATAGAGAGGATCGTGAAGTAGCAATGCAACAGACCTGATCCGACTGTACCGCGTTATCGTTATATACTGATCTAAAGTTTGGCGCTACCTGCCAGCGTGCAATATGCATGCAGGTATGCTGTACGTGAACAATGTAGGTAGTAGAAACGTTGTACGATAGACGGTACGGGAATCGGGCTATTACAGATTCTCGGAGTACATATTGGATTTTCAGAATGGTAAAATGGAACAGTTTTATCGATACACTCTCCGCCGTCCACTCCGTGCAGGAAATTTACTGCCTCGGAACAAACACCCCGTAAGTCGTAAAAGAAAAATGATTGCCATAGCAGGTACCAAGGAGAAAAAGAAAAAGCGGCACCATAGACACGCAACAAATCCTTCGTATGAATTAATCATTCACGCTCCGACCAAATGGCGTATTTGAGGAAAGTCGTATACGCGTTCCAGTAAATTACCCTTTCGTATCAAATCTGACTGTGGTTTAAAGTCTCTCTTACGTTGTCAATGGCAACAGTAACCGCGCTCAAGTATCCAACATATTCATGGTTCGTCGTGGAATATTCTCAAAAGCTTATTGAAATCGGCGATATATATATAATCGATGGAAGAGAGTCGAAAGTTCGAACCGATGGAGCGAGGGTAAAGCTAATGCCGAATTCAATGGTGCGAGAAGAGAGGAGGAGGTGCAGGGCATGGGTCGGATGTGCGAAAACCGTTCGGCTGGATCCTAGAAGCAGTTTCGACCGGCGGAGCAGACGACGCGGAAAAGCAAACAAAAACCCGCCTCTCACACGCGTAGACCGTGCATCCTGTATACCGAATGAACAAACACGCGGGCAGCTTTTGGGGGATTTCAATTAAAGCCAACGGTTTCGTTTATGCTAACCGGTTTCACAATCAGAAAAGTGCCTACTTATCCCACACCCACTTATCACGTATAGAGCGGCGCGCGTGTAATCACGGCTCTTAAAAGATCCCATGAACATTTAGCACTCTCATCAGCCGCTACGGCTTGACAGGATTGCTCTTTCCCTTCAGCCCGACCACGCCGAGTCTTTTAACGTTCCAAATTGAGGCGGGAATCGCTACCCTCAGCTCGTATCTAAAAAGGCCGGCCACTGGAGAGCGAAACCTCGTTAATGCGTTAATGCGTTAACGCGATGTCTTTCAGAGTAAATTGGACAGGCTCAGTGATCACCGGAAATGTTGTATTCCTTAAGCCCCGAAAAGTTTTACCCCAACCTTTTACTTCCTATCAAGTATCCCGCCTCGGAGGGTGGAAAAGGGAAGTAAAAGGTAGACGTCATTCTCCTCATGGCCGGGTGTCAGGCGGACGGAGAGGGTGGGAAATTCGTCACGTATAGAGGCCATCTCGAAATTTCGCGCAAAGGGCGAAAGTTCCTTAAATCTCGTTCCTTTTCATCCGCACCCTCATCCTCCTCCATCACCGACCATTCCCTGCGAATATCCCGCGTTCCGGGGATTTCATCCCCGAGCTCGAGAACGAAGCCAAACTGGGTTCTTCACCTCTCTACCCTTCGTGCCGGGCGGCCCTTGGGAGACAAACTTTTACCAGGAATTTGTTTACGAGGTAAGTCTCAGAATTTCTAAACTGCTCGTTCGACTTGGCCGCTGGGAGTCGAATTCCTTTACAAGAGAACCACTCTTGTTCCCAACCGCGGATAAAGGGTTCCGAAGGAATCTTGAGAAGCGTGACGGTTTATCGAAAGTCGATAAAACTGGCTCTCCTCGCGAATTAGCCGTTAGAATGAAAAACTTTATCCGGTGATTGGCTTCTTCTGGTATACGAGTAACAATTACTGCTGTGACTATTTCTTTCATAGCTACAACGAATGCGTTCATCAATTCGGTTTATTTATGCCTATCAGCACGAATGAAGATGAGGTAAAAGGTCGGGTTCAAATATGAGTCTAAACGATGCCGGCGACGTTTTACAGAGGGTATAAAGATTTCAATCGATAGTCCGATGATGCAGAATCAAACGACGTCGAATCGAGCAAGTTCGAAGATACGACCCGATTGCGAATCGCCTCCTTCTCCTCCTCCATCTCCGTTTGCATCTCTTCGCCTTCTTCTCTCGCGAGTAGAGTAGAGTAGGCATAGAAGCAAGTGAGTATAATATGGTGGTACAAGATTGTACCGTCAGCATGGGTCAAACTGGAAGGAAGTACAAGATGAAGAAGAAGAAGAAGAAGATAAAGTTAGCAAAGATGCGCAAACGCCGCGGGCGAAAGAAGGGTGACACTTGTTCCGAACGTGAAATAAAAACGATCAACTCGAAGGACTGCAGGCAGAGGGGACGATGAGGATGGAGAAAAGGGGAGAAGTGGAAGAGGAAGAAAAAGATAGAACCACGCCCCTAAGCCATCGCTCGCAAACTCGCTGCATATATTTGAATGAGGAATTAATTCCCTTAAAGTCCCCCCGCCCCTCTTGCCGGTGCTGCCGGTGTTGATCTCGCGGGTCCTCCAGGCCGCTTTGAAAACAATGCTACACGGACCTTAGTGACACGGACACACCGACACGACCCATCCAGGGTGCCTGCATCCACTCGGCTGAATTATACCGATGATGAGTGTTTACGTAGCTCCGCTACAGGGCGATACGGGGAGAACGCGTAGATACATGCAATTTGTGGTTCATGATTAGTTCCAGTTGAATTTCCGATTCTGGTTCCCAGTTTCGTCGTTAGGTACGCGGGCAGAGTTGTGCCTGGCAGCTAACCGCGAATGATCATTATGCAACGAATATGTGTATGCTGCTTGCATATATGTAATATTCCAGATAGATACAGTACGAGGAATAATTTTGCAGCAATATAGAATATGTGTGTATGTGTGTGTGTGTGTGAGTGAGAAACTGCACAAATTGCAGGTATTTCATTCCGTGGTTATATAATATGTGTTCAAGCAAAGTTGTGGAACACGTTAATTACGCGATTAAAAGGGGTTGCCGTTGAAACTTTCTCGTTTCCAGAGGTACGGAAGGAAAGGGAGAAACGGAAAGCGAGAGGGGGGGGGGGGGAGGGGTAGAGAGGAAGAGAGATAGAGAGAGAGCAAACACAATAATTCAACGAGTCGTAAATCACCGCGTGAGCTTTTTCACGCTGGTTGTAATGGCTCGTTGAAAAGTTGGAAGGGGGAAAAAAAAACAAATCACCAGGCTTGATTGCGCGGCATTTTTATTCCGATTTTTAAACAAAGAAAGGCCTGGTGCGGAATATACCCTGATAATTATTGGTAAAGGCGGTGAACAGCCGGCTTGGAAATATGCCCAATTGAAAAACAAGCGCGAGAGTTGATGAAGAATCTCGTGAAAAATCTGGTGAAAAGTGTGACGAAAACAGCTCGTTGGATTAAATGAATCATCTGGGAATTGGTTTATACGTCCTCGTTACCCGTCGACTCCGATTCGTTGAGAGATTTCTGATGTCGTTTTTTTTTGTTTTTTGGATTTTTTTTTTTCCATCATTCCCCGCACATTTGTAAACGCGGAATGTATTACGGCGCCACAAAGTTTGAATCTTTTTCAATAGCTATGGAACGAGGTGTATTCACAGTTATTACGTACGTGCTCACTTACCAGAGTGTAGACACAAGCAGGCAAATACGTCTCGTCGACTGTACATGCGTGCGTGTGAACACGTCCCAAAGTAGCGAGACGCAAAAGCGAGTCGTTTAAAATTATTCGCGGCGTTTCACGGACACGGGACAATTCGTCAGAGCTTTCAGTTAAGAAAGATTATGCTTCTGCCGTTGAGAAAGAATAAGTGGGAACGAGGAATGGTTATTACGTCGTCGTCTCGGTTGGCACAACAGGTAAATATACCATTGACGCGGGGACAGACGTCGATCATTCGCCTCTGACGTGAAAGG
Source organism: Neodiprion virginianus (assembly GCF_021901495.1). NCBI lineage: Eukaryota > Metazoa > Arthropoda > Insecta > Hymenoptera > Diprionidae > Neodiprion > Neodiprion virginianus. The sequence continues at coordinate 31,415,079 of NC_060877.1, read as the reverse complement.
CCCGTCGGAGCCGCATTCGCGGCGACGGACAATCGTTAAAACGGCAAAACCACGCGCCGAGATCAATCGAGGCGCACTGAATCACGTTCTAAAATACCAGATATTGGCAAGGAATATGCGAGAGGAGAGAAAAGGAAACAAAACAATAACAAATAGAAGAATTAACAAGGCTGGGTCAGGCGGGTCAAGTCGGGTTGGGTTGCCCGAGCAAACCTGACCATTTAGTCTCTCGGCCTTTTTCTTTCCATATACCCCCCATTCGTTCGTTCGGTTTGTTCGGGTCCCTCTAACGAACCTCGATTTGAATAACACGCCGCAAACGACGGTGGAATGCCTTTGTCTAAATGCGACTCGCGGAGCGACGGCAAGAGAATCGATTAAAAAAAAATCCTACAACGCGTAATCGGGTTAACCGCAGTTGTCCTGCTCGAGTGAAAATTCCCTCGTGTTTTCCGCAATTTGTAACAACAACAACTTACGATATTCGACATTGAAAAGCCGAAGTGAATGCGTAAAATCATACATGGATTCTACCGGCGTTTCGCCCGGATATCGTATAGGAAAATTGGTCGATTCGCAGTCTGTAATAGGTGCTCACCTCCTTCAGTCTCGTGCCAGACAATGCCCTCGAGGGTGACCGAGGTGCCGGGCTCGCAGGGCCCGAGGCATTCGGGCTCCGTGATTGTGCCCACGCTGGTCCCCACGCAGACGTCAGACATGTCCTGAAACAAAGCGAATCCTGGTTAAGAATATCGGAGGACCTGCGGGAACGAATGACGAGAGGGGGAAAGAGCGAGTCTGCGAAACGGAGCCAGGGGATTAGCGCGAGCCAACTTTTAACAGGCTTTGCAATCAGGACAGAGGCAGCTCCCGAAACCCGCACCTCTGGCTCCAGGGTCGTTGAGGAAATTACTGTAACAGTTATTTTCCACCGTTTCTAAGGACAGTCAAAAGAATGAGAGCAGTGTTTTATAAATAAAGATTTTCCAACGGCATGCGGAATGTTAGTCGAAGAAGGAGATCGTTCGGAGGGAAAGTAAAGGGCTAAGAATGTCAAATTTATGACTGAAATCGGTTATTTTTTACACGGAATGGGAATAAATCGTTTTTTCTATTGTTTCTCACAAAGATTGTAGATTTAGATTTTCTGTATGAAAATTCGTATCGCAGTGTTGTCAACAATTTGTACAACAATGCGAATGAGATTACAATAAAGTACCGTAACCCGTACATGGCATGCATCGTATATATTTCCAAGCCGGAATATCTGGTCTCGACAATAACTAAAATCGTTAAAATGGGTTGCTCAACGACGGGTATACCATAATAAAAAAGATCTTTACGACCGTGACAAATATATCAATTTCATATGTGTTACGTCGTTGAAAATCTTGTACAAAGTTCAACGAACTTGTTTAACATGCTTTTACGCTGCGATCGAACGCAACTCAGTCTCTCGTGTTTTAAGAAGACAAAGAAAGAAGCACCATAATTCCTCAGTTCGTATAAAATCTCATCGACAATCTCCGGCTAGTTTATTTTGTGTTTAATAGGTATGTAACGCACATTCCCGAGTCACCTGCACTGCGTGTTAACAGCGAGAATTCGAAAAGATTTTCGTTTCGCTCGTGTCTCCAACGGAAGAAGGACGCGATTGCGTACAAAGGACGGTAATAAGAAAAAAAAATATAATTCCCAGCCATTCATCTTTGGATATTTCATCTTTGGACGAAATTATCTTTTCCTCGATAGCATCGATAATCCGCACAAATAACATACTCGGTCGACTTTCGAGATTATATATATTAGGTAAATCGAGGGTATAATGGGATTGCTTGTAATTATAATAAACGCGTATCAAGGCACGCTGCGCGGTAAGGTTGATATATTTGTGTGTACCTTTATACCAGCGTTAAAGGATCGCGTCCATCGTTATCTTGTAACACCAGTAATCTTGATTTGATCAAATAGGATGATAGCGTATACGGCGAAGAGATTAACCTGACCGTTGCGGAGTAAATTAGACGTACGTACAGACGTATGCGTACGTATATCCAGACAAGAGCGATAACAATAATGTGCAATAACTCAATCTTTACTGCGGCAACACTCTCGCATGTCAGCAACCGCGAATCGCTGTTGACGTTGGGAAAATTTCTATTAACCGCGCAATCGTCCCCCTCCGTTGCAACGCGCCTGCCGTCGCGGACGATTTGCATCGCTAATTTTTAAACACCATGCAGTTACGCCCCGCTACAGCTTTTCTCCAGCGTATAATGTACAATTTACATGTATAGATAGATAGTACACAACTCGGTTTACGTTACGTACGCACAAATTGAACCCAGGCACTTACGTACCGACGACGAAGGAGGAGGGAAAATCTATTAGCAAGTAACAAGGATACCCACACATACGCCGATTATTCAGTAATGAGTAAATTTCATCACGTATGTATACACATGCGACGTAGCCACATGCCCGTTACTAATCAGCGATAAACCACAATCCGTCTTACGAAAGATTCGGTATACCTAACAACGAACGATTATTGCCTGATTCGATCGGTTCAAATCAATGTTATCACAATTATGTAAGACTCGAGCTGAGAATAACGTCCGGTCGATCAGAGACCGAATACAATTTAATCGCAGCGTATGTATCGAGACAAAGGAGTACGATTGAAGGGCGATTTAATTTTCTTTTTCATCAAGATCGCACGTTTATTTATGCGGCTAAATTGAGACAATCAACGATGTAGTTGATCATTGTCGAATGTATAATATACTTTCTGGCACTAAAGTTACAGCAAAAGTACAAGCATTGCATAAAATTGATTCATTGCATTGCTGTATATTGAAAAGAGATTAGAAAAAAAGAAGATCGCTACAGAGATTCGTGAGGAGTGATTTGCAGCAGCAGAAGCAGAAGCAATGGCAGCAAAGTTCAATTACAACTCAGAGGTGAAAGGTTTCATGATAAACGCAAACAGATTACCCTCTTACAAATGATGCGAATCCAAAAGGGGACGTTAATTGCAAGGGGAACCGAGGGAGACGAGGTTACATACCATATACGTATATAATACATGATCTACGTGTGTATAGAAATACTCTCTTAGATACCGGGTCCGACGTCTACGCGTACATACATATTATACGTATATACCAGCGCTGAAATGCAAATGGCGGAGTTTATGCCAGTCTTCCATAATTACAGAAACAGCGGTGAACATTACGTTTCGCAAGGTATAGAATGCGCGCATGGCAGGCAGGCAGACAAGCACGCAGACATTCGTACGACCGAGGAATAATCACGGCATTATTCCGGCGTGAAACTATTTCGCTATGCAGATAATACGTACAAGGTAGGTAGGTAGGCAGATACGTACGTTGTAACCCTCCCATCTCGCATGTAGTTTACCTACCCAGCGGCGTTCTGGCTCCCGGCTGGATCGCAACACGGCTCCGTCCCTGATATCATTCTGCATGAAATTTTCGTTGCCGTATGCACGCACGCACGCATGCATCTATGCATTCGTGTGCGTACGCGTGTGTACGTAGAACGTACGCTGCAGGAGCGAAGCATTCACCCTCCGGAGGTTCTGCATTAGTGTAAAGTTTCCGTCCGGTCTTCAGCGGTAATACGGTGTAGAGATGTAGAGATGTAGAGACGCAGAGATGTAAGAGAGGTTGGTTCTTGCTGTTTTATGGTGCGCCGCACGAGGCCGCCTTTTACTGCCCGCTATTCGAGGCTGAAACGAACGCGGTGGAAATAACGCACGCACGCAAGCACGCACGTCTATTTATTACACCAGAGTTCTACGTGTAAGTATCGAAGTGCGTTACACGTGCGTACGTCGTCCGTGGTAAGGCCAAGAGTGCTCGAGAAGATGAAGCACGGGTGAGGATACCTATTCTCCGTCTCTCTCCGTCTCTCTTTGTCCCTCTGTCTCTTTCGCTCACTTCTCACAATCGGCCAGTAGGTATTTATAATAATAGGTAGTCAGGCGCGCGCTCGCACACACGCTAATAGGGCAATGAGAAGTGCTATTTTACATGTCGACATATCCTATTCGCTTTTGCCGAGGAGCTGGTTTAATAACACGTATGACCACGTCGCTCTTAATTACGCCAATTATGTGTAGCTATCCATTCGTATATACAATAACATTATATAGACTCGGAGATGCCTGCGTGCCTTGGATGGGAAATCTGCGATAAGCTCAAAGATTTTTTTCAAATTTCTAGAAAAACCTAATGTACGTATAATAAACCCGTCATTCGATATTAATGAATCGTTATTAACACATCAATGTCATGTTTAAACAATGACAAATTAATACGTTAAATATTAGATCCTGTTTTGCAGGCATTTTATGGCGACATAACGTGACTACTTATCTTATTACGAAGTGAAAAAAATGGACGACGATTCAAAATCTGAAGTGAAAAGCTTTTGTTCTACAAGGAGTTTGTTTTTGTTCTGTAAATATAAACACGTTTCCCGAGTTTTCCTCATGCTTACTCAGGTTTTCGCGAGCCTTGCGGCACCCCTATAATTATTCCGGGGTCGGCCGGTTATGAGAAGGCAACGGCGAAGAAAATACATTGTTTTTTCGCTCGGCAACGGCGAAGAAGGAAACGTTGATGGAGAGTAGCGGCGAAAGTAGCTGAGAGAGAACAACAGGTCGGTTCACAGCGGTGCAAACGCGTGACAAGTAACAAGGTGGATAATTAACGCTCCGTTCGTATAAACAACGACTCTCGACTACGGGAGTTGTAAGATAACATTGATATGTGAATAGTGGTCATTACACGATTAACACCGCGACTCAAGTTTCCCGTGAGAAAAGAGAGGTAGAGAAAAAAATAAAACAAAACGAAACCAGAAAACGGGGAAGGTCGAGACGTAAGGGTAAAATAAGAGATAAGATCGATTTAAAGAACAGGGTGAGACGAAAACGTTCCGAGTGTTCGCATATACGGCTAGTATGGGTTACGTAAGAAGAACTGGGGTAGTCGCGACGCAAAGTTACGAGTAAGCTGAAGCGATAAATCTTCCTCCCTCGAACTTCCCTCTCCTGTAGAATAAAAGGTAGAAGAACTCTCTCGCGTGCATATAAAGGGAGAAAAATTGATGACGCGTTATCATCGAGGGCGAGAGACGCGAAAGCGCAGGTTTAAACGGATAAAAACGTCTCGAGGAATCGAGAACAATTCGATTTCACGAGAGCAGAAGAATTGGGTTTAAAATTTTTTTTTCAACCAATTTGAAGATTCGCTCCCGTGCAAGGTTTTGCGAGCGGTGAGTAACCGGGCGATTTTACATGCGAGAGGGATAATGAGAGCGAGAGAGAGAGAGAAAGAGGGAAGAATCGGCACGGCAGCAGAAACGGAGGACGATAAAAAGGAAGGAAGGCGAAATTAAGATTCCTTTGAAAGAGGAGCTGCAGGTTCGCCTTTCCGAAGGGAGAGACTAACTCGGAGCGAGTCGGACGAGCCGAGTCTTCAGCCTCGACGGAGAACAGGAGAGAGATGAAGAAAGAGGGAGCAGGAGAAGCGAAAGAATGCTCATCCGAGTACAGGCGGTTCGGCCTGCGGGTCAATGGCGAGAAACGAGCGATGGGTACGAACGAGCATCGCGCCCTCGATACTCTTCCTAATTAGTGAATCACTCGATTAGGGCAGCGGGAGCGGCTGTAGAAAATTTAATTAGAAAAACCTTCTACCGGTACAAACACACACGCGCCCATACGTGCATACATACATACACACGCATCAGATTCCCCCTTTAGAAAATTAAATAGGGATCCGGGCAAGTTCATTCCTGCAATTGGAACGAAGTACGTATATCAGGGGCTGCGAGATAATAAGGGGGTGAAAATCTACTCAGACTTTTTACCATTTCCTTCACTGATCAAGTCATACAAGTTGCAATCCGTACAGTACAGCTGGGACCCAATTACAAACTACTAGAAAGTTTTTAATCGAAACTTACACTCGCAAATGAATTGTTGAAAATAGCAATTTTCAGATAAAATCTCACCTTCTACCGTGCACCTTTCTACTTTTCTTAACAAAGAAGTCATTTGTTCGTTCCCTCGGCACGATGTGCAAATTCCACAAAGAATTCCGAATAGTTCCCCGGGATGAAACGCAACATCTCGTTTCAAAACCAGTCGGAGAAGAAATTTTTATTTATTTTAATTTTTTTTTCTTATTTTTTCTTCACCACCCAGGATCAATTATTTGAGATAGCGACGGTAATTGGTCGATCTATTAGTCGTTCAGCACCCCGGGGCTCGGATCTCCGGTTCGGTCGTATAAGATAGCCGGCGGCGAAGAAGCGACGAAGAGAGAACCATACGGAGTGCCGAGAAAGGGTGATAAGGACGGAACGGAGTTTATCCCTGTTTCTCTCGCTCCCTCGTCTCCGGCGTTCAAAGCCCGAAGGATAGACGACAGCTTTACGACGCAAGGATAGCAACGTACTACACGAACCCGCCCCGCCAACCCTCCACCAACGGCATGAAACACTACACAAGCCGCGATGTGAGCGTGACGCGGAGTAAGCGGGGGTAGAACGAGACGGAAATATAACGAAAGCCTGCAGGGGAGAAGAGAAGAGAAGTTACGATCGGCGGTGGGAGGGGGGCGAACCCCTCGCGGCGTTGTTCGGCCCCTTGGATGAGGATGAGCAGGAAGAGGGAGCGAGAAGAAGAGGATGATACCCTCAACGTGTATAGGTACGGGCATCGGTATCGTCGGCGCACCCTCTTCATCTCCTCCGAGGTAGTAGGATCGCCGCGGCGGGTGCGACGGAGTCGGAAAACCTCCTCCCGGCCGCCATGTTTCCTCTCTCATGAATATATTCATGGAGGTTATACCGGGTGTGTACACGTACACGTAGACGTAAATGTGCCAGCAACCGGCACCAACGCGTATCGCGGAATGCCTACGGCTGGCTCCTCGTCTCTTACGACGACGACGACGACGACGACTCTTCTCGCTCTGCAGGGGCGCTTGGTTATGCTTGTAGGTGGATATTGCAGGGCACCACGCCCACGTTGACAACTCGCGGTTTCTGCGTGACTAGGTGTGGGTGAAACCCGTGCGGTGTGTACCTTCGTTAAAAACACGCACACGCACTTGGACGGACCTCGAATCCTTCTCCTGCGGAGCTTTTCGTATAATTACTTAAAACCCGGGTGCGACTTAATACGACGTTTCATCCTGTGCGCTCACCTTCCGAAACAACGGCAAACAGCAGCTTTGTTGATATCAAAGTTTCCCACCAGAAAATTGCCTCATACGGGGTAACAATTCGTTTGCCGTTGTGTAATCGAACCTTTTTTTTTTTTTATTTCAAACTGTATCTATTGTATGTATATAGGGTATTCCATGATATCTCGATCAAGATTCTACGTCGATGCCTGTGATAATTTTTTTGTTTTTTTTTCATTTCTCATATTCATCTTTTGAAGCTATAAAATCTCCATCTTCTAATAGGTGTCAAAAATTTTGTTATATTTTACAAGATTTTTCTGAATTTTTTCAGATTTTTAGAGTTCTTTTCCAAGTTTTTTTAAATCGTACTTCAAATACGCTGGGTCGACAAATTTTGAAGAGAATTGCGACTGCATTTTTCGTCATGTACTTTCGTACAAAAAATTATAAAGCCAACCTGAGACATCGACGTAGAATCTAGATCGAGATGTCACGGAATGCCCCATATACATGTACAATTGATTCGCGAGCAGCAATGCAAGATAAAATCATTGCAAAGAAAATTTGGAAGTTCCCAATAATTTCCCGATCACACTTAACGAAATAACAAAGATTTCAGCATCATAACTCGCGGACATGAAAAAATTGATTGTATATTTCGGTTCGCGCGTATAAACTAGATTTAACATTTGAATACTTGTATAAATAGGAGACGAATACTATTTCTATACATCGTGTAGAATCGGCAAAAATTCGAATAATCCTAACCACCGACAATTTATTTCCAACAAAAAATTCACCATCTGTCTCTCGATCGGAAGTCCCGTTTTTGATTTCCCTGTGTGTCGTCGTGTAAGCCGGAGAAGAGATTTGTTCGGTAATAATATTGCCGCAAGCACGCGAGGAGAGACGTTGGTGTGTTCACGTGACTCTCGACGTTAGTTCTGAGAGACAAAAGAGCGCAAATTTCCATTTGTCATTGCGGAACGCGAAGAGCCGCGGAGGACAATTTGTCAATAAAAGTAACTCGACAGCCGACACAATTTGCGGTTAAATACTTTTGGCAGCCTGGTGAGAAATGCCAACGCCAGGTGATGACAACATTTCGCAAGTCAATTTGAAACCCGGACTCGGCTATTCAGACTCCCCGGCAAGAGATGTCGCGGTTGCGAAGTTTCGCGCACGCGATGTCGTAGATCGTTGTTGGTGTACGCGCAAGTCTCTTGCGAGCGAAGAGAGTCGAGGGTAAATAACAACGTCGGTGAATAAAGCCTTAGAGAAGTCGTCACGGGGAATTCGAGAGCTGGAATAGCGCGGGGGAGAAAATTGCAAACGTCATTTCATCGCTGCTTTTCAGTGCACACCGAGGTGCAGACACGTACGTCTTCTTTTTGATATTTACGATAAAGCTGAAGCGTGAATTACCGGGAGCGCCGATGCCAAATCGAATCTATATAATATATTTTCTACGCCCAAGTGTTGTGTACGCATAGGCGCGTGTAAATGCACGTTGCAAGCTCGAGCATCGCGCGAAAATAACTCACGTTGCATATACGCCGCAGATATAGAATGTGAATTTATCGCTTCGTTTGATATACAGAAACAACATGTTTATCATGTAAATTTGGAGATATGTACAGCAACGTTGCAAAACGGTATGATGCGCAGGGGCGGGATTTACGAGGTTCAAATTAGTAACATTATCGAAACGAAAGATTGGGGAAAAAATCACTGTTTTCTTAATTTTACATTGATTTTTCAGAAACTAAAATTCCGAATTATGAGTGTATTCTGTTTTACGACGATGTATTACGGTTTGCTGATTTCAGAAAATTCCGAAATGGCTAAACAACGGTTTTTCCTCAGCACGAATCGTTACGATAACGTTACTAACGTCAATATGATCGGGATTTACGATTTACGAGACGTTAAGAAGAAGGTTTGGGCAGTGTCGGTTCGCTCCCCACGATCGCGTGAGAAGCCGACTTTGGAAATAGCCGCAATTGAAAATTCACGTTTCGTGAGAGTTCGGACTGGCTGGATCTTTTCTTCTGTTAACGTAGAATCCGAAAGGGCATTCGATGTTAGAGGGAATGATCCAGAATTGCAGAGCCGACCGGATGATCGCTGGCTGTAGCTGCCGGGGTTCTTTGTTCGCCGTCTCGAAGGAGGCCAATTACAAGAAAAACTCGTCTTTGTTACCGGGAGCGCAATACGGCAATCAACTTAAATGGAAGCAATAAAATGCAGGTGCTAGCGACGCGCATTCCCTCCGACCGAACCGATCGCATTGCATTGGCGTCGAGTTTTCGGCTTGCGTAAGTCCAAAATTGCATCAAAATCGTGCCCGTCGAATGTAATTGCTCGTCGACGATCCGACCGATACAGGGAAAAGCTCTAACCCACTACAACAAATTACTTTGGTACCCGCTTCAGGGCCTGTAATTGGCGCTCAAAGCTCCTCCTCTCCCACAAGTTCGTAGAGTGTAAATCGCAAAGTTTTTTCAACATATGTCAATGCCGATTAGACCGTGAAGAATTTTGTTCCAGTTATAAAAAAAATTTTAATATAACATCTGAAAACTACTCTTCCAATAGACTTTCGAATTCAAATCTGCGTATCTGTGCAATTCTATTCAAGCCGTTATCCCAATGGAATCCCAGCGACTAATAAAATCCAATCTATTCATTTATTATTCGTAACTTTTAAGATAGCGCTAAATCGTTCCGAGATTACCGAAGTGCAAAGACCACTGATCGATACGCTTACGTAATAGAAAGTGAAGTTATTGACCCGGTTTTAATTTCTTATCAGATATAAGATATATTTTTTTTTCCGATAAAATGCAGAGTCAGGCCTCGACTGATTACACGAAAAATTCAAGTCCTCTTATATATTTCCCCCTAAGAAAAATTTCTTTTACATTCATGAATCAAGATTTCGACCAAAGTATTTATCTGCAATGATCAAGAAGCAGATACTAAGTTAGCAACGAGTCCTCGCAAGATCCTATAAACCTACTGATAAATAAATCTCGATTACCATGATCATTACCTCGTCCGAGGCACAATGGTTTGTGTCAGATTTAGCCAGCAAAGATAGTCTAATAACAGCTCTCACCGTTGCGACGGAGTTTTAAAATAACCCCCGTCATCATTATCGATCAATGCTCGCAAGTCTTGAGGATGAAAAAAAAAAAGAAAAAGAAAAAAATATAAGAAATCGATGAATAAATACCGCATCGACAAAACGATTCCAAGCTCGAGCTTATCAATCCGGCATATCACGTTAGACGTATAAGTTTATCCAGCTGTGTATCGATTATTCGCGATATCGCGCGACCACGAGGGTGAAGGGAGGTTTACCGAAAAACTCGTCCACGTGGGTAAGTATTTCCGGTCTCAGTTTCAAGCGATGCTTCACCGACCTAACCCCACCAGTGAGGTATGTCATGTATGCACGCAGAGAGAAAAACCTGGTAAGTTGAGCGATTAGTTGAATGTTTACAAAGCGGGGCTGTTGAAAAGCACCAGAGACACCGACACCCAGCTTGTACGCCATCGAATATTCGAGGGTTATTTATATAAGGCGATACGTGCCCCCCGAGCACGTGTGGTAGGTAGGTACGTGTTTCGATAGTGAAACCCCGGGTCACGGAACATTGCACGCCTAGATGTAGGCACTGTTCCGAGTCCACTAGCAATGTCATACCTGCTGTAGCGTCCGTAACGCCGTCGTCATTACCATCGCATTATCGTTTGTCGTCGGTTGGAAGTTAACGCGCTCGACACGAGTATCGCCGAGTGTGTATGGGTACCTATGCCGGACTCTGATGCATGCAGGTTGCCTCCCCCCACCTCCCCCTTTCCAATTAGCATACTTGGATGATAGTTCCTTCGTCGCATGGCGCAGGTTTGCGGGCCTCGGGATCTCATCCCATCCTATCCCATCCTATCCCATTCTCCTTTCTCATCTTCTCTCCTCCACGCGGCTTACTTACGGTCAATTAAGCGCACACTCGCTATGCTCGCAACATCCCTAGTCCCACTCATTCGCTGCACCTCTCGCTCTCTCCCTTTCCCTCTCTCTCTCTCTCTCTGGTTCTTTGATCGTGGCGACGCGCAAGCAAGCTAGAGTAGTGGAGGAACGCCAAGTGCCTTTGTGCAAGGCTAGCCAAGCCTTTGCGGGTCGGGGGCTCATTTCGCTCAGAATTCAGACTCTGCATTCTCGAGTGGACTGCTGGAGAGTTTAGAAGATGATCAAGGGGACATTTACACTTCAAGATAGATGGTGGGGGGGGCAGAAAGGACGGGATCCTTATCGTTTCAAACTCAAGATTTGATAGACGTCGGAGCTCTGTAGACATTGCGATGAATAGTTAAAATAAACGTCGCTGAATTTAGATCAAAGTTTCTCGACGATGTCTCTTCAATGTCTCAACTTCGGGTTTAAGCAATTCGTCAAAACAAGTCATACAAAAGCATAGTCTTTCTAAAATTGAATTCTTGAACAGAAAAAATATTTCGAGAGAACAAAAGTCGGACCAAGTCGTAATAAATCTCGTCATCGATCGAACCAATTTCATTTTTCATTCGCTTTTACAGCGCATAGAAACAACTACATAATACAATAACAAAGTTCAAAGAAATCTGTTTCGCGATGTATAATAATGAACGAGTAATATACTAGATACATTATACAAACTGTATGATAACGTCGATATATGTGATAACCATGCGCATTGTTCAACGAATCATTTCGAATTATATCACGATACGGTTATAATGTACTGCCGAGAAAGAAAAATTCAGATACACAATCGACAATCCGGCGAATTCATAATTTGACGTCGAGTATGGAATTCAACCCCACCGTTCTTCCCTCGTACAAAAGATAACATACAGGCAGACGTAGGTATCGGATACATCTGTAAAACCATTCCGCGATGCGTACGCAAATTTACGTACAAAATAATATCGTACGCGTCAATCCCCGGCAAAGAATATCGCAAAGATAAAAGACACCATCGCATTGCATCTCAGGTTTAATGAGACAGTTGCGAGTTTACCGGAGTATATTATGCCCCAAGAGCGTATATAGCGCCGTATATTACACCGCTATACACGTGCGGGTCCGCAACCCCTGCCGGCACAAAGCAAGTCATTATAACCCTATTATCCCCCGACATCGCCGTGCCCTCACCCTCGTGGCAACCTTCTGCAGAACGAACCCTGAGCGCGCATTTCCAAGTCGCTACCTTTGTCACCCTTGTATTATACCTGCGTGATGGGGGAAGGCAGAGAAGGGGCAGGGAAGTGGGGCGAGAGGGGGGGGGGCGACCTCCGAGCTACACGCACGTCATGAACATTGAACCCTTGGGTGGAGGGAATATTTATTGCGGCTCGAAATCCAATCGTTATACCGTTGTATAAAATGTCCTGAATAGTCGTTGATATTAAATTTGGAACGTTTCTCTTGATCCTACACGAAATACAATAGGTCATGTCAAAATACGTAAATTTACTCTTCGATTCTTTCAGTTTTGTTGTAAAAAAAAAGGAGCCTCACTCGCGATCAGCGTCTGATCGAAATAGACACAATTCAAATGTGCCGCAGTCTGTTTTAGAAATGAATTACATAGATACGCCGGTACGAAAAAACAGCCCCGCCATTCGGTGCGAGGGAATTATTCGAGCATAACCTGCAGCTCCCTTTCTCAAATAATCCTGACAGAAGGCCAAGAGGGTAGTTACGAGCTTCCCCGAAGGGTTAATTCAGCGTGAAAAATTAATTTCGTACCATTCTAGTTGGAGAGGAGAGGAGAGGAGAGGAGAGGAGAGGAGAGGGACGGGACGGTACGGGTCGTTCCGTCGAGTGAGTTTTAGGTGGGTAAAACCGCCGTCGGTGTAAGTAAAACGTATATACGTGAAAAAAACGCTACGAAAGGCGTGAATTTTTGTGTGTACGGACGATTCTGTTCCAGTGAGAATTAGAGTAGGTATTATATTTGTAATTTGGTTAAGCAGGGCTTGAAATTAATCCAAATTTAGCTGAAATTCGTTGGTATTTTTCCACGTAACATGACCAGGTGCCGAGTGCTTGCGGTAATTATCTTCAAACAACCAAATATATACCCTCGTGACGATTATACCAGCAACATTACGTACACATATAATCGTACACATCGTCTACGTTAAACACAAGTACTACAGTTTTTATCGTTTATACGTAGTATAAGTACACGACAGTCGTAGCAGAAGCCGTGCGGCCTTTTCGAGAATAGTGAAACAACTTTTTATTACACGTGTCCAATACCTACACCGTACCGCTTAATTCTACACGTGCGCATGTCATGTACGTACGTAGTTTGCGAACGCGAGCGTATCTCTCTCGCAATCAACCTACGTTTATATACACACGTACGAGAAAGAGAAAGAGAGAATGTACGTGTGTAGGGGAGTTATTACGAGTTGAAGCAGACCGCCCATAGAGTGCGGTGAGATACAATACAAACATACCGCAAAAAGTATCGAGTGAATGATGTAGAATTATGCAGAAAAAAAGAGTAGAGAGGCAGGAAGAAGCTGCGGTGGCGAATAGGAGAGAGAAAGAGAAAAAGAGAGCGAGAACGACGGATGAATGGGAACGGATAGCTTTATTACCTTATTATCTGACAATGAGGAGAAACGAGGTAAAAATAAAGCGGTAGATAGAGAGACCTATATATAAATCTAGGAGAGATGGGATTCGCCGCAGGCGTTTCGGGTTCAACCAGTCGAACAACTTTATAGCCTCGATACATAACGCCGGTTGATCAGCGGCGTCCGAGGAAGAAAAGGTTCTCCTCTCCGGCGCGTATAGGTAAATTACGATGCCAGCCAGTTTATCGAGGAGCCACCGATTGATTTATTTTCATACACCGTGGAATATTAATTTATATTTCGTCCAGTAATAATATTGATTCACACAGAGGAGGCCAGCGGCCATCTGTCAGCCCGTCGCATCGCATGGGATCGTATCGTATCGTATCGGATCGGATCGGCATGGGATCGAATCGAGGCGGCGAGCTCTGTCTCTGTATAACTAATATACGCGCGGGTATCTCTCAATGTATATTATGCTGTTAGCGCGCGGCTTAGTTTCGTAGGCTGTCGGTGAGATAATATTTGTTCAGTCATCCAAATAAACACGCTGACATCCGTCGGTAAACGGTGCCTTTCTTCTCTCTCCGTCTCCCTCCCTCCCGCCGTTTCTCTTTCTATCCCGCATCGACATGCCCCGACAAATTCTCATAATACTCGTGTTGTTAGCAACCGACTACCTCCCTTTTCTCACAGACCCTCGGTCAAAATCTAACTGAAACAAGCCCCCAGCCCCCACCTGCCGAGAAGTGAAAAAAATTCACAGATTTACGTGTACACGCGTGAAGGAGAAGAG